>NC_064408.1:94472500-94772500 GCF_023375975.1 Astyanax mexicanus
TACAGCAATATTGTAGGCAAAACCTAACCCAGATCAAGCCTTCAGGAGGATCCTAAATGCAGTATACTTTCAGATCTTTTGTGGGAGATAGCAGGCTGACAGTGGAAGAGGTGGTGGGGGGTGGATGCATTTCTATTGCTGTCAAGAGGTTGAGGGTTCATATCCTCTTTTGCCATTGTTTACTGCCTTTGTTTATAT
The DNA here is from genome assembly GCF_023375975.1 of Astyanax mexicanus. NCBI lineage: Eukaryota > Metazoa > Chordata > Actinopteri > Characiformes > Acestrorhamphidae > Astyanax > Astyanax mexicanus. The sequence continues at coordinate 94,472,699 of NC_064408.1, forward strand.
GGGAAGCTAATTAGCACAGAGATGACAGAAGAGCTGCTCCACTGTCTTTACAGGATACAGTGGGTTTACAACTCACACCAACACACAAAGCCCAGTACAGAATGATCCTGAAATGGCCTTTATAGCTTAAGAGGTAAAAGTGATCAAACTGAACCTTAAGTGAGGGTTTCTGTGGTAAAACACCGATGGACTATTCCTGTAGATTAAGGATTGAGCTGCAGGATCTGGAGAAATATCAACAGTATCTTATGGCAGATAATACTGCAGTCAGTTTTAACTTGTAGTGTGATTGACAGAGAGGCGTTATATGAAACCAATATCTTTCTATTACAACACTCTGATTACATCTCTAAGTATGGTGTTACTATATTGTTATCCAGTTAATTCTCCATATTGTTCAGTCTAAATGTGGTTATATACAGCTTCTTCAGATGCATGGTTTCTGCATAGTAATGGAAATTTGTGGAAATATTTTCAATGTAATGTTTTGACACTCATATGTCACAATGATACAAATATAAGATATAAGTAATGGCAGGTTTGCTCTACCTAACTCTGAAATTTACAGGTCTACCATATTTTTCACACTATACGGCACATTTAAAATCCTCTAATTTTCCCAAAAATCTTCAGTGCGCCTTATGGATTAATTTTACCAGTCAGGGTGTAAGGTAGCCACTCTGCTGAAGTACAAAGTTATACAGGAGTTCCAGTTTTCCAGCACCGAGACTGTAGCAGTATTAGCATTAGCCACTAAGCACTAGCTCTTTTGCAGTTCAGAGGCGAGTATACAGTAACCTGCATGTTTACCCTGTTACAACAAGCTACTTTGGACGAACTGGCTAATATTTCCATGGATTACCAGATTACTCAGTGTAGCTCTGTCAGGTGGCATTAGCTGCTAGCCCCTGCTAGTGGTTAACTTCTAATGCTAATGCTGCTGCTCCCAGCCTTAGTGGAAATCTGGAAATCTAAGTTTGCTGTAAATAAACAAAAGTGCTTTACTCACCCAAATCAAGTTTTCAGGAGAGGAATTTGTGTAGATTAACATCCAGCCCTCGTTTGACTTTAAAGAAAATGTTAGCATTCATCAGTTCACCCATAGCAACAAGCCTGTGCAGAGGTAATGCCCATTTTCCTCCGATGTGAAGGTTATTTTCTGAAAATATGCCCAAAATTGTTCAGTGTAAACCTCAAATACAAAAAAAAGCACTTGAGCAATTTGAGAATCACTTGAGACACCATAGCTGTGACGGAAAAGGTTGACACATTGCTACACTGGCATTAAGGTAAAACCTGCTTTAAATCTTCCAAAATGCAGAGCAGTACACCCCAAAATAAAACTGAATGTTTAGCATTGTTTCGGGGTTTATGGCCTTAAAATAAAACATGGCCTTAAAATAAAATGCTAATTCTGCAAAGTTTTAGCGTTTGGTAGTTTTGTCCAACTGTCAAAGTGTGTTTTCCAGGCAGATTCAGCCACAGCCAGACCAATTGGGCATTAAATCACCCAATCTGGCAACACTGTGAGCAGCTGGACACTGTTTATTTAATGTGAGGTTTATGTTTCTAAATATCGCAACGTAACAGTCAGAGATTTGGGTAGGGAATCATTTCAGTCACAGTCCATATTAATCATTCAAAATACCATTGCAACTACAAAACATCCACCTAAACACACCCTAGTATTTACTAAAGTACCATTCAAATCAATTTTTAAGAGTGCAACATCCATCTAGAAAACATTGGCAACTTCATAGCTAACAACTCCCTGGGATTCCATAGCAATCATCAAACAACAGCACCTGAGATACACGTGAAATGTGCTTTTTAACAGTTTCGGTCCTAATTATTTGCCCAACAATTCATTTAAAAGTAACAAAATAATCTGCCAGTTGTCTGCAATGGTTCTTTCATGGCATCACTTAAAGATCTTTCTGAAGCACCTTTAATATGTTCTCAAGTATCGTGCTATTTATGCCATATTTCCCACCCCCAGTCAGAACGCTCTGAAACATGGAGGCATTACTGGAATTTGCACCTGTTTGCAGAGCCGTGTGATCTCTCTCTCGCTTCTCAAAGATGACCACTCCCGGCCGCCACAGCTTGATTTGCATTCCACAATAAAACCATAATCTGTGAGAACGTCTGACCTCCTGAAAGATTAAAGATCATTTTCCATTCTGGAGTAATCTCCACTCTTTCTTCAGCTCGTTTGCCCGTTTGATATGGACAGACACTAATAATGTCTGTTGCCATTTCCACACCATTAACTTCTGAAGAACAGCACACACATATCAAAGAACGACGTTCAGACAAGTCAGGGTGAGCTGCACCGCCGCCGCTGCAGAATAAGCAGCCTGTAGAACAGCATGAAGTTACATGTAATGGTTGTTTTTTTAAGAAAGTTAACACTTTTTTTTTCATAATGACGATATGGTGCAATGAATTTGCATGAGTTCAGTCTGTGAAATAATAATATTATAAGCCTACCATTACAGAATGACCACAGCGGTGAGACTTGGTGGTTGCTAGTAAAAACAAGAGTTTGCGTTGTTCCCAGTGTTGCCATAAATGACTTAAAAAGGCCTTAAAAGTGAGTTTTTAAGGTCCTCACGTGTTATCAGACCAGAAACACTTCATCCTGAATCGCACACAAGTGTAGTTGTGAAATTGCACAGAATTGTGCACAAACTTGGCAATGAAAATGTTTTGGATAGTTTGTTCACTTTATTTGGTATTTTAAAAAAAAGCAGAAAGTGAAAACATACATTTTATTTATGTGGGATTAAAAAGGGTCTCCAGTCCACCAGGCCCTGTATTTGACATCAGTAATTAATTAAATTTAATTGAAATGAAAATTCAAAATTTTGAGTTAGGGCTGACCAATTAATCAAAATTGAAAAGCGAAACCCACCTTACCCATGTACTATTACTCATGCTATTTGTATTGTCAATTATAAGGTATTCTCTATATACTAATATAAATATATTGACAGGTTGGCACACAGAATATTATATGTACTAACAATTTGTTTTTTAGTAACAGGAAGTGGTGAACTCTTATTTCTGAAACAGTTTTCCTTCATAGGATAATGATAATATTCTTAAATACTCTTCTTAGTACAATTTCAATGGTTGTGAAAATTCTTTTGAAAAGTCTTTTTCAGTACAAAATGCCTTTTTTTGTGTGAAGCATAGTTATAATAAATGGCATCAGTGAGCTTCTGCTACACTTTCTGTATTTTCCTGCTCTGTAAACACGCAGACTACAGTCAAATATACTTACCTCTAAACTACAAAAGAGCTAGCACTGTGCTTTGCGGCTAACGCTAATACTGCTTCAGCCTCAGTGCTAAAGATACCTCACTGAAACTCCTTTATAAATTTAAAGGAAGTGGCTTTACTGCTTCTTAATACCTGAATCATTCTTAGAAACAGAGTGTCTGGTAGGCTATAACAGATTTTGCTGGTCATCTGAGCAACTGCAGCACTGCTAATGCTGCTGATATAAGAACTCCTGCGAACATGAAGATATCAGAACAGCTCTCTCTTCTTCTCTTCTTCTGCTCATTTATAAACAGAAAAACAGATTTAGAACAAATTAGGAGAGCTGGCAGATTAAATGAGAGTGAGACAAACAAGAGAGATATTGCTAAAATCTCCAGATTTATGTGCTCTGAAAAGAAAAATGCACCATGATGCACGTTTTGTTTGTAGGTTTGTACATGTTATGTGCACTTCCACATCTCTCTCACTAGAGAGATCCTTACTGACTTTATTATGCTTAATGTTTTTTTTTTTTTTAAGTTTGAGATGAAAAGTCAGTGTTTTGATGATGACCCATCCAATATAAGTGATAAATGCATTTTTAAAATTGAGCAAAAAGCACAGAAATGGTACTTTGACGATATATTTGTCTAAAGGTATTGTGCTTGTAAAGAGTTTTATGGGTTCATGCAGTTTGGGTCACGTTGGCTTGTATGAATGCTGTTCTTTGTTTTTTTTTGGATTCCTTTTCTCCATAAGTAAACCTACAGACACCCCTTCCCCCCACCGAGTGACAAGGGTTCTTAAACATGGCTTTTCCCAGCACACCAGCTGCCGCCATCCAGCCCGTGAGCTCGTGAGTGGCCCAGACACACTCCATCATAGCATGGGGCCAAAACGCCCTTGTTCAACTGCCCCTTCATAAACAGCCAGGTGCGTGCTCTGAGAGCAGGGAGCTGCTCCACACCTACAGTAAACGAGCCGTCGCTGTAATCCTGTAGATCCTGTAGATTCAGTAGAAACGAAGCAAAATTGCATCTCTGTACATTTAGCATATGGTTTTCCTTTCTCCTGTAAATCGCACCAAAAAGGTGCCCTCATAAATGTTATTAATAACCGGTGGAGGCGATAAAGCGGTGGCGCTCGTGGCATTGTTTAGTGGTTACGCCTCGTGGTAATTATTTCCGTGAACAGTAAGTGAACAGAGCCAGATTAAAGCACTTCTCACCCTGAGTGCCAATCATGAATCGCCAGCCACGTGCTGCTTCCTCTGCTGGAGAAGCCCAAAATTACCCATTAAAAAAAATCCACAGCCGGTCAGACCTCTCCACATCTCCCGTGCTTGGTGGAGCTGTGTGGGCCTGGGAGTTTACTGTGGCCGTGCATTGCCTTTAATCACACTTTTATTTCAGCTGGTGGAGAGTGCTGCCCGTTGTTCCCCATGACATTTATTACATTCAAACCTACACTAGACTGTTTTCTGTTCACATTGTGCTTTTTCACTTCACTTCAGTTTAGCACTGGAAGCTACTGTTGCTAAACAAACACTAGAAGTCAGTGGTGACCTAAAATCTTTTAAAATAAATAGATCTATGCCCACAATCTTCTCTTAACCTACTTAAAGCACATCCAGGTCTTCAACTAAGTTGTCTGTGTGACTTGGGACCCAGTATGCTTTACTGTAAAATGTAAATCTTAACAGAACTCACTGTCTAACTGAACACTGTGGGCAACCATTTAAAAAAAAATATATATTGAATGGTAAAGGTAAAGATTTGTTTTTATAAATATCTAAAACAATCCTAAAATTCATATGTCCAAAAAGTGTAGTCTTAAACAATATTAAACCAAATATTAAACCAAAATTAAATTGATTTGCAGAATTTACCAAGTTGTGCAATAAATCAGCTAAGCAAGAGCCACTAAAAAAGCTCTACACAAGTAATATAACAAATAATTCTTTTAAATTTAACAAAAAATCCCAACCTTCATTAAATAAGTCTTTATTAATACTTCAAAATGGCAGACTCTGAATTATGCAAACCCTTGAGTAGAGTCACTCACAGATTGGCCAGGTATTTGGGCAAAAAGGGTTTCATTAGTTGCATCAAATGAGAAAACACCATCAAATCTTAAATGGGCTGGCGTTTGTTGACTGTGATTTGTTTAGAAATATGGCTAAAGATAGTAAAAAAAACTTACGTGGTTTTAGAGATACAATTGGGAGCATAGTACACATTTAAAGTTTAAAGTAACACTTGGATGTAGTTTCATTTCTATCCAAAGTGGCTTTAGCATTAGTAGTGGCCTTGATAATGAGAGAAATCCTGATGATAAAGTGACTATAGAAGACCTGCAGCAAATATTTGGTGGCAGCAGATGCCAGTGTGTTCAAAACCATATAAATAAACCACTGAATTTTGGGATTGTGTTCTGTGCACTGAAGAAACTAAACGAAAGGCCTTTGGGAGAAAGCTTGAAGCATATGCTAAAAGAAAGATTCTGTCTAGATTGAAGCATGGCTGTTGCTCAGTAATGCTCTGGAGCTGCTTTGCTTGCTCTGGAAATGGAAATCTGCAGCATTTACAGGGCTATATGGATTAAATCACAATTCAGTAAATCCTATGAGATAGCTTCATTCCATCTGTGAGGAAACTGAAGCTTTTTTCATTTTCGCAAGTTCTAAGAGGACATTCATCCCAGTCATACTTTAAGGTCCACCAAGGCTTGGTTTGAGAGGAAGTCCTAAAAGATTCTAAAGTGACCTTTACATTCACTTGTCTTGAACACTGTAGAATATCTGTGATGTGATTCAAAGAAGATAGGATGTAGCACACAAACCTGAAATATTGTTGTGTAGGTCACTGCCTATGGAGCATCAAGTTTGATTTGATTATTTATATATTTATTTTAAAATGTAGATAAATTACTTGTTATAAGACTGTTATATGTAACTGTAAATTAGGTTCAATAACATTTTTGTAATATTAAGTACAAGCCATTGAAACTCAGAAATGCAAAGTAGTGCTAAATTGATGCTAAAAGGTGACCGCTCAGGTTCTATTGCTTTACATCTCTAAATGAACTACCTTTAGACTCATAGCCCAAGTGCTAAAATTTAAAAAGTAAACTTCCGATACCTAACTATCTTCGGGAATAGGTGGAGAAACCTCACCATGTTTAAGGCCTGCAGCGCCTTTATATACATAACCCATATCCTTTCCTTATTGTTCCCCTCCGCTCTATCAGGGCCTGGCGGGATTATGGAGTCGAGACTCTACCCCACGCAGCGGAGGTGAAGTCGCTCTCTCTCACTGGCCGGCCTGGTGGCGGTGGCGGCGGCATGCTTTTAAGGATTATATTCATCCAGGCATTTAGGATGTCATAGAGCGGATAGGGCCTCTGCGCTCCGGGATTTGTCCTTTCTCCCTCGTTCTTGCCTTTCACCTCAGGGCCTGAGAGGATTAGACCATGCTTCCGGATACACAGCATTGTTCCTGCCGGAGGAGACTGAGGGCCTTTCGGAGGCCTGAGGGGGTTAACATGGTGACCCAGCAACTCCAGCCGAAGACTCCTGACAGTACAGGCTCACGATTACATCTGCAAATATTTGCATAGTTCATAAAATAGATCATTTGATTGCACATTTACTTTTTGTGTTCTGCTGAAATTTTACAAATTTCCTATTTAATCTTGGGTAGTGTCTGGAAGTCTTTAACATTTTTTAAATATGAATTTACTGCCTAGTACCTGTAGCTCATATAAAGAGTTTGTGGGAAAGGGAACTTTGAAAACAAATATGCCAAGTGACCATTTTAAAACTCTTAATCAGCTATCCTCAACTGGTGGGTTGGGACCCAGAAATGGGTCTCAAAATCACCTTGTATAAAATAAGTATATTAAAAATTAAAATAACGAATGCTCAACTGATTTTGTACTAGTCTTTTATGTCAAGAAAGAAAAAAAAAGACACATATAGTTGAGAATCCCTGCCCTAAAAAATGCTCAGTATCTACTTCTGAAATTAACTTTAAGATGATTAGAAGGATGTATCTTACACCAATCTGTCTCCAAATGTTCTTCACAGATTGTTCTTGTCTTTTTCCAAATGTAAAGGTATTATTTACATTGTTTTGATCATGTAATTGGATACAGTTCTTTTTGGAATTGGGTTACATTGAGAACTTGAGAAAATAATAAAGGTCCCCTTAGCCTTTTTTCTGCCCTTTTTTCTGTAGAATTTTCATAGAGAATGATAGAGAAGAACATGATTTAATTAGTAACTGATATGGTTATTTTCTTCACACTTGACTGGAATTGATTGTATTAAAGGTATTTTGGTCACAGTAACCATCGTATAGAGCAGCTGAATAGCTCTGTGAAGTAACGGACAGTGGGTGCATCTAACCAGATGCTTTAACTAAGTGAAAGCTGGGGTCAGTGAAGCTGCTGACAGCAGGATATTTCTGAACAGAAGCCTTAATAAAGTGAAAGAAACACCCGGAGACAGCAATGCAGTGGCTTTCCTGCCAGTTACTGAGTTAGGGCAATCTACCCATTTCTGATTGGGTGGGACACCCCATCCCCCCCAGTCCATTTACCGTAAAAAGTAAGTACATTTTTTACACGCTTTGAACACTGCGTCTTATATAGCGGTGTAGCTAATATATGGTATTTGTTTGTTTGTAGGCTAGCAAGCTTCAAAAGTGCTTTTCACACCCAAATAAACTGTTTTCAGAAGAGACAAGTGTGTAGATTAATCCAGGGCTTGTCAGGACAACAAATTATCTGTTGATACTTCACTTCAGTGTGAATAGTTTATTTAAAGTGGCGCTCCCAGCTTACTGCATCCCGGGTCGGCAGAGTGTGCGGTGCTTTGAGGAGGTATTTCTCTGTTACCTGCTGAGCTTTTATTTTCTTTGTAACTGATTTTGAAGAAATTTATATTTTGACTTTACAATCATGACTTTACATATACACTACTATGCGCCTGAGCACCCAAAGAAGTTTGTTTTTGCAAATAAAAAAACATATGTAAATTACAAACAAAAATAGTTTATAATATAGTAGATTTTTGGTGCTGACGAGGAAGCTTTTGATACCTTATTGGTTAAAAAGAAGGCAGCTGGTGGTGTTTTTTTTTTTGTTTGCTCTGAATATAATGTTGATTTTGGACGAGCAGGTGGCAGCAGTGGTGTTTGAAAGGTCATGTCCTTCATATTTATGGTTCAGTACATGTATATCACTATTCCCTGAGCAGTATTTCCACTCCTGGTTCCCTCTCAGTGAAAACCACATTAAAGGCTGGTCTGCTGGTATACACAAGCCTCTTGGCTAAAGATGGGAAAATGAGAACTCAGCCGCTCCCATATTATGATTAGCTACGGTTCACGCATTCTCTAGGCCCAGGCTTATCAGCACTCCTGTCTTGGGACCCACTACCCTCAACAGCTTTCAGCTCCTGCCCCGGCACAGCTGATCCAAATCACCTGCTAATTATCAGCTCCTTAATGAGCTGGGTCAGAGGTTGGGGCCAGACTGGTGGTGTTTTGTTAGGAGGTGCTTGACTTTTTCGGTGCACTTTTAATCCCTGTTTACACCTGTTTACTTTGTGTGACTAGTATCTGGATTGTATACTAATAAGAATTTAACCACATGCATTTATACTTGGTAGTATTGGGAGGAGTTAAATGCTCGTTGGAGAGGCTGGTGTGTTTACACTGCTGAATTTGATTTGCATCGGATTTGCATGTTTGGTGCATTTACACTTTGCACTTTTTTTGCGGCTTGGCCTAATCCAGATATTATCCTAATAATCAAGATGTAAAAAAGTGGCCAGGTATAATCAGTATCTTAAAAAAAGTGTTTTTGGGTGCTTTCACTTTGAGTGCTTACTTGTTGGGTGTACTGCAATTAAAGCATGGATGGATGTGAATTATCCAACAATAATCAAAAAGTGGGCCACCAAACTCTTTACTCTACAGTTTGCTGTATGTTTATGATGTCCTGCTCAAAACGAGGAAAGGTTATCAGCTGATCAGGGCTGTTTAACTGGTTGCTACTAATTACGGCAGACAAGCTGTAAAATCCTGGTGTTTAAAATCATACTAACTGGTAGAGAGAGTGTTTATGCACGGTGTCTATAAAACATTCACCTCTTGCATGTTTTCCCCTGTAATTGCATTTATAAATGGAATTGTGGTCAAGTAAGCTCAAAACTACACAAATTATATGCAAAGTATAATGTCAGTTAAATGAATGCATATAATGTAAAAATGAATGATTGCATTAATATTCACTACCTTCAAAGTTTAGAGTCCAGGCAGTTAGTGGCTAGTAGTGTAATAATTAGTGAAATAGAGATCAGCTGAAGGGCTGTGAAAGTGTTTAAGGGACTATACTATAAAGACACTGGTCTGGAAACCCCAGTCACTGGTTAATCTGTATTTCCGACAAAGAAAGAAATAATCAAAGTATTTAAGGCATACAGGCATGTGGTATTCTGTATAGAGTTGGTTGTTTTTAAAAACTGAGTCTCTGTGACAAAAAAAGAGGCTAGACCTGTTATGATTAGAATTTTTGTGGACGATATATTGTCCCAGAAATTATTGCGATAAACAATAGTATTGTCATTTGAAAACAATTAAATTCTACTGATATAATGATAATCGAATAACAAAGCATTATTACCCTTTTAAAATGAACAAAATTTAACTAATCATACTTTACGAAATGTATGCTTTTTGCTTCTTCTACTGCAGTCCATAATGTAATTATTGTGATAGACCTAGAAGAGACAAAGTGGGAAAATTATTGTGATAGACCTAGAAGAGACAAAGTGGGAAAAGATGACTGTCTACCATAAGTTAAATTTCTGTAAAGTGTCTAAAACTAAAACTTACATTTCTCTATGCTGCTGTTGATTTTATCTAAATCTCTAGTCCACGACCTCTCCTAATATACCAAATCCTCATAATTTAGAGCTGACGTTAAGATCTGCACAATATTGATATCTGCACGATATAAAAAAAAGAAAAATTTGACATTGTTTTTGTTTTTTTTGTTCGCCGATATATATTGCAATATTAAACAATGCAGGACTTTTCAGCAGTAATTAAGAGTGGAGAGGTCTGTGTGAGGCTTGTGTGAGCTCTCTCTGCCCCTCCCCTCCAGAAAACAGCTTAAAAAAAGTGACGTCAAGAGCCCCGCCCCCACCCGTGTGCTGTCTCGCGTCAGGGATCTGGACCGACCGAGAGTCGAGTCAGCGCTTTAGAGTCAGCCAAGCACTGAAAACCCGAGGAAAACAGCAAAACAATAATAATCAAGTATTTAAATGGCCTTTTAAAAGGTAAATAAGAGTATTTTTCTGGGAATAAAAGAGTAATTTCAGCTGTAACTGGAAATATCTGCGCAAAACTGTGCAGAACTGAGGCGCACAGCTTTTGATAGGCTGTCTGCCGCTGTGGTTCCAAGCATGTGCCCAGCCATGTGGAGACCAGGCAGTTACCTCGTGTTTACTCCCACTCCCCCTATCCCTCGTGCTTATCAGGCAGCAGCAGCATTAGCCTGTCACTCACACAAACACAGAGACAGTGCTGTTCACTCAGAAAATTACAGCACTGTGTATCTACTTCAGCAAAACATTGCTACATGACCTGTTTGATTTTAATTGCCACAAGGGATGTTGCACGTCTTGCGATGTTACTGTTGCGCATTCGCACATCCCAATGACGATGCTTAAACGATATATCGTGCAGCCCTATTCTGTGGATCCATGTGGCCTCCAGATCTGCCAGCATCAGGACAAACAGATAGGAAAGAGCGATTCCTCTAACTCTGTGGATGCAGACTTGTTTAGAGCTGGCAGTTCACTCATGTATGACTGATTAAGTGAAAGACCCAGGAAAGAACACTTCTCAGACGTATCTCTCTCTTTTTCTCTCTTTTAATTGAGTGCTGTGAGCAGATCCAGAGATCAGGTGGTGGGAGACTTTGAACTTGTCTCCTCCCGTTAAAGCGCACATGTCTGTGTGTGTGTAAACTTGGGTTTAAACCCTGCGTTGGATGGATCTCAGAGAGCGCTCAGTCTGTATTTACTCTACAGCAGAACAGGCTTTATTTGTTTGCCAGCGCTGCCATTCACATGCCTGGGCTTTTCTATTATACAGTAGTTCAGTTCAGTTCAGTTCAGGAGATTAGATTAAGAATGCCTGGTTGGTTTGATTTGACTGCTGAGGAAGAGAGGAAGAAAACAGAGTGACAGTAGACTGAATAAAAATTGATAGTCAGTTCTGCATGTATTATAAATCTCAGTGTGGTGATGTTCTTTTCATTAGTTTTTCCTTTCTATTTTTCATGCTTTCTTTTCTTTTCTGTTCAATTCTTGTACTTTTCCATGCTTTTACATTCTCTCGCTCTCTCTTTCTCTTTTATTACACTTGCAGACTCGCTCTCTCGTTCCCTCTCTCCAGTTTGCAGCTGCTCTCCATCTGCTGGAAGCGTAGCATTAGCAGTGCTTTATTCTAGCGTGTGGGGCTCCTGCTGTTTAATAATTTTCTCATGCTGTCATTCTCACGGCCGTGTAGGGCATTTAGTTGCTGGGTGGTGAAAGTGTCTGAGTGGAGGACACCCGTCCCGCCGGCACACGGCACGTTTAAAAAAAATAAATTTTTCATTATGTCATGGAAAAACTGGTGTCTCCAAAAAGCAACTTCACAGAAGAAAGAAATAATAAAAAAAAATCATTCACTTTCAATGGAACTTAATGGAAAAAGATTAATTGTTAAGAATTTCTGTTGGACTACTGTTGGAGGGTGGATGAGACCTAAATCTGTCGATATAAAAGTTTTAAAAAATATGTGGACATTTGTTTTTACTGTATTATTACAAAATATATATAATAGAGTGTATAAAAAGGAAACACTAACAACACTGAAACATATCACTTGTAAATACAGTATGTCTACTCACCACCTACTGCAATGCCACAGTGCCTCTAGAATGCGGTTTGCTGGTTTAAAGTCTATGAACAGTAAATAATCATGATCCTTAATTGTTGCTCCAGGGCAAGACTTAGGAATGCACACGCCTGTATAAATTGTGATGTTTTATCTTGTGAGTGGGGTTAAACTCTGTCCAGTGTACTCATGGCTAGACGACACGAATTATCAGAGTTTGAGTGAGGTCTGGTAGTGGGTGACACTTACCACAGACAGGTGGTACAGATCCCTCCCTCAGACAAAGTCTGCTGGCTAATCCTGCTATGTATTGTCCGAGGATCTCAACATAAATGACCAAAATGGCTGATCTTCAACTGATTTAGTGGGTGGGGCTCTGTTTGGGGTTGACCGGTGAGGCCAGGTGCCAGGATGTTTCGATGCATTTTTGCTTATTGTGACGTCAAAAAAGGGAGCCATCTAAATATGCTTCCTGACACCAAACAGTTTCAAATGATTAACAGAACCCAAAAGACATGCAAAAAAAAAATCATATTAACAGTAAATCATCATGATAAATGTTACCTTAGAGGACCGCTTAGGGAATGAATGTGCAGGCCTGAATAAGTTGTGAGGTGTTATCTTGTGAGTGAGGCTGAACACTGGCCAGTGTGCTCATGGCAAGTCGACATGAATTATCGCAATTATAGTAAGGTCTGATGGTGGGTGCCAGGGAATATGCTAAAGAAGAGGCATTACTGCCCACAGTGGACAGGGCAGTGGGTGGTAATGGTCGTGACCGGTGGAATCTGGCTAGATTTGTCCAGGAGAACAAAAAAAAAAAAAGACTCACGTCGATATTCAGTACAGCAGGTGGTCTTGCATCATGTCTCACAGGTCAGTGCAGCTGTTTTTAGCTTTTACGGGACATGGCAAAAGTCATGGGACAGGATACTAGCTTTTGCACTATTATGCTTGGCATAATATAACCAGTGCCAGGAATATAACATTACAAAATGCATCAAATGCTGGTCATATTATTATTCCTGTTTAAATACTTATGTAAGCTTTAGATATGACAGGTTTGGGTATCCAGGGGTTGAGAAAACAGCAGGATCTGAAGGGTATTTTGAAAGAAAAAGTCAGTAATGGAGGGATTCTTGGCATTAAAATGCTATATCTTCCCCAAATGTGATCTTCTCCAGCTGAGCTAAGGGTTTTGAGGCGGGCCGAGATGTCCGTGATTGTGTGTTCAGCAGGGTTTCTGGCTCTGGCCGATGGAGGGCCCATATAGCCGCTGTGATGAACAGGGGTGATAAAGCAGGCCAGACTGGGCACGTGGCAGATGCACAGGAAATGACTTCTGCTTTCTGTTTCAGCCTCTACTGAAGATACGGGCTGCTGGAACCAATACTGGCCATTGAGCAACACTTCAAACACACTCCTCGTTGACCGCTCTGGTAGCTCGCCACTAAAGAATCACACGCTCTTAGCAGGTGTTTCAAGTTCAGAGAGCAAACAGTTATTGTTTTGTGATCTGGGGGCGATTTCACTTGTGTTTGTGTATGTGTCAAATATTTTGCATGGATGGATTCCTTTGCTGTGCAGAGTGTTCCTGATTAGATGTCAGTGAAGGCAGCCCTGATTTATGATTTGTCCTTGATTTGCTCAACACAACACAAGTTGTTTTTAGAACAGATAGAATAAAGGCTGCACGATATGTATAAACTGTGCCTTGTGTTAGTCATAAAACTAGGTCTCTCACAATCATGACTGTAGGGCTGGTCGGTATAATTATAAAAGTATCAGGTTTATTTTTTAATTTTTTTAATTCTGAAGGTTTAATTATTATTTTAGATTTTTATTTTTTTTTTTTTTTTATTACTGAGCTTTAAGTTTAATACCAATTTAAATTATGTGAAGATTACTAAAAGTGCATTTTCATTTTAATTTACTTTATTAAAATACACATTGAATATACTTTCTCTGTGTTTCCATAAAATGTATTTTTAAGCAATATGCTTCAAATTATACGTTTTGTTGATAGAAAAAAATATATATAGTGCCAATAAGTACTGCTTAAAGTGCACTTTAGTGTGTTTTTTTTCCCAGTAGCATTTAAGGTGTACACAGTATGTGCATCAATACGCAAAGTAGTAAATTTACAATATACTTCAAGTATATTAAAAACTATGTTTAAAAAAACACATACTTAAATCCTCTTAAGTTTGCTGAAGTTACAAAAAAGCACAATTTAATGCTTTTATGTTGTGTTTAAATATAGTTTAATTACAACTAAAATATACTTAAGTTTCCATAAGTTGTTCCAAAATAGTACATTTAGCATGTATTTAAGTACTTATTTTATTTTTAAAAAGTATGTACTCTTCCATGTTAAGTACAGTTTTAAAAATATATACTTAATACACTTTTCCTTTACAAGGGAATTTAAAGGAGACTTTTTTTTTTTTTTTTTTGCATACTATGGGCCCATCAAATACCAGCCTTTGTTCAAACTCCGTAGCCTATTTAATGTGCATTCCACCATGACCACAATTTGCCATCTTTCAATGAACATTTCAGGCATTAAAATACATTTCTGTAAAGTAAACTCAAGCTCTTCTCTTTTCATTTTTTTTTTTTTATGTTTTCATTAAGTTCATTGTTGTTCAGTGGCCATGCCAGTCACTGGGTCTGAATCCAGTAGAATACCTTTGTGAGATGTGAAACGAGAGGTTTGCAGTATATGTTATGCAATCATGTCAACATGAACCAAAATCTCAAAGGAATGTTTCCAACATCTAATGAAGTCCATCCCATGAAGAATTGAATCTGTTTTCAGAGTCACGGGAGCCTCTATCCAGTGTTTGTATAAGGTTCAGTGAGTGTTTATAAAATGATTGTCTTTATTAAAGAGGAATTATGTGTAGAAACACCTTCTGATAATACGGGGGAAATTTATGAAACACTACAAGTGTGTGGGGGATTGATACGTAAATGTGGGTTTATTCACTGGTTTATTATTTATTTTACTGACCTATAAATACAGTAGGACGCCAGATAACCAACATTACTGCCAAGTGTACTACACAAGTTTTAACTAGAAAATTCTGAAGGGAAGAAGCAATAGGTGCAGTTAAAGTGGATAGGTAGTTGCTTAGGTGTGGCAGTAGTGTACCATTTGTTTACTGCGTGTTTCTGAGTGTGTTCCAAGTGGGGTTGCTAGGTGTTTCTATAAATGCATGGGAGTGAATGGGAGAAAAGAAGGCTGACAGAATGAAAGTAGATGAGTGCTTAAAAATGAGAGATTGAAGAACATTACCTGCTCTAAGGTTGTATATAAAGTTTGGTGGCTGTCAGGAATGGGAGAAACAAAGGATGTAAAAAATGGCAAATAGGTGATTTTGGTGGTCAGAATGATGAAGTAGAAGGAGAGTGAAAAGAGGAACAAGAAAAGAAGAACTTGAAAAAGGATACAAGGATAGGAAGAAGTGGAAATAGGAAGAAGCAGATCAAAATGAAGAAGAAGAAGAAATGGATGAGAAATGGAAGAAACAAATGAAGCAGAAAAAGAAAGAAGAAGCAGAAGAGGAAGTGGGTGACAAGGGAAAAGATTTGAAAAACAGAAGAAAAATAAGAAAGGAGTCAAAGGACAAAGATGAGTGGACAAAAGAGAGAAGAAGGAAGAGGAAGAAGCAAAATAAGAAGAAATAGAACAAATTGGAGAGGAAGTGGGTGAAAAAAGATGCGAATAAAACAAAAAAAGGAGCAATATGTGAAAGAAGGAAGCAGTGTTAGTGGGAAAAGAGGAGTGTACAAAAAAAGAGAAGATGCATAAAAAAGGATGAAGTACAAAGAGGAGTAAACAATAGAAGAAAAAAAATTAATGAAATATTCTGTAGAGAATAGAAGAATTGGAAGAAGCAGAAGAGAAAGTGGGCGATTAAAGAAAAAGATGTGAAAAAAGAAAGCCATGGAAGAAGGAAGCAGTGAAAGAACAAAGAGGAGTGGACCAAAAAAGGAGAATAAGCAGAAGAATTTGAAGAAGTAGAAGAATGAGCAGAAAAAGAAGAGGAAGCAGAAGAAGCATAAGAGGAAATTGAAGTGGAAAAATCAGAACGAGGAAGAAGTAGTGAACGAAGAAAAGCGTGGAAGAAGTTGACGAAAACGGGAGAAGTAGAAGAAGCTGAAGAAGCATAAAAGCAGAAGAGAAAGTCGGTGAAAAAGAAAAAGGTGCAAAAGAAGCAGAACAACAAAAGAAAGCTGTGGAAGTAGGAAGCAGTGGAAGAACAAAGAGGATTGGACGAAAAGAGATTAGACGCAGAAGCAGAATTTGAAAAAGTAGAAGAGGAAATTGAAGTGGAAAAAGAAAAGTGTGGAAGAAGATTTTGACGAAAAAGGGAGAAATGAAAGAACCAGAAGAAGAAGAATAAAAGCAGAAGAGAATGAAGATGGATGGATGGAGGGCTAGGTATAGTTAAGTATAGTTAAGTATAATAAAGAAAGCAGGTGTATGAGTGCAGTGTGCAGATTAAAGTGATGGAGTTATTTATTAGTATGCAGCAGCTCTGTGGAGTCAGGATTGGCTGAGCAGTGCAGGGATTCCCGCTGGTTGTTTGCAGTATCTGCGTAATGCTGGGTATTACAGTGAGGGACAGAATGCACTTTTATATATAGTTCTCTGATGTGCTGGTCAGAAATCAGTGAGTCATATTTCTGTACTTCAAACAGACCACCAGGCTGAAGATCAGTGGAAAGCGCCGGACCCCCTCCCCGGCACAAAGCGCTGTGGTGTGGAGCTGTGTGAACGTGTAGTGCAGGACTGAAATAGCAGCGTAGTGCTCCTGGACCACCTGTGTGTACTTGAACTCCTAATCCACCGGCCTGAGTGTGTGTCCCTCCATGCAAATGGGTGCGTGTTCAGCTGTCATGTGATACGCAGGCTGTGCACCCAGAACCCTGTATATAACCCACAGCATACCGTCTAGCCTCAGCTGTTTCTGCCTGATGTGACGTTAAAAAGGGGTCGCGGTGACCCCCGTAGTGAAGATGGGCGTAGACCAGGCCTATTTATAGTCGTATGTAGCTGTTGTCAGTATAACCTTTCATCTTGTATAAAACGCTCAGTTTGCTGTAGCAGATACTGTACAAGGCAAAAATATTGCTATTAAAAATAATGCTTTTAATTAGTGCATTCAGTCGGCAATTCATTCATTGCTGTTTGCGAATACAACTCATATAATTAAGGGTCTGTTATTTCCACAATGTGTAGATCACATGTAGAATTAAAGAGCTAAATCATAGACAGAAATAAGCAATGCATATTAGCAAAAATAGATATTTTCTCTTAAGTTAATATTACTGTACTTCATTTGTGCATTTGTTTTTGTATGTTTTTGCAAAAATTAACACATTTGTTTGAGGTGTATTTCGCTGATTTTCAAATGATGCGCACCACAGCTGTTATATTATGGTAATTAAAAGTAATATAAAAATATATGGCTGCATTTTGCTCTTGTTTTGTGTAATCCTACACATCACAGTGATCACAAATTTACATCTCTTATTCCAGTGAAATATATAAATCAGTGTTGTACAAAAATCAGAATTCCAGTTAAATTCTTGAATTTGAATTGAGAATGCAAACAGGAAGCAGAATTGCAATTCGAATTACAGGAAGTAGAATTAGAATTCCATCAAATTCATGAAAAAGAAATTCATAATACATGATTAAACTGTATTTAACAACAAAGCTTTACAGCATGTTACATACGATTATTATGGGAGTGGGCGATATGGCCCTAAAATAATATCAGAATATTTCATAATATTTTTCGCGTTAATGATACTTATGGCAATATGACAAAACACTGAATTAAAAATATATATTTTAAAAATACACTACTGCAACAAAATAATAAAAAAGTAAATGTTATTAATGCATACAATATTATATGGCACACCCCTAACAGATATATAAAATAAATGTAAAATTGATCAGATTTGTAACAGAAGTCAATGATCCAGAATGTCATGATACTAATAATACACTCCAGATATCTGCATATATTCAGGATTAAAGTAAAATAAATGATACTGGACAGATATAATCTGTCTCTAGTAGATATATAATGGGAGTAAATGAGAACAGTGTGATTCTTTCTTTTGCTAAAAAGTAGTGTCCTGATGTGATCATTAGGGGTGGGTGTTATGGCACGATATTTTAGAGTATAATATCGTTTACGATAGTAAAAAATGTTGACAATATTTTTGCGGACGATATAATATGGTACACGCATAGATTACAACATAAATTTCATACAGATATTATTGTATGGACCACGAATTAACATTATAAACATACTCTATAAAACATCATTAAATTGTAATAACTTTCAAAATGTGGAAAATGAAAGGACAGCACTTTATTTCCTAGAATACCTTTCTTATACGAGTCTTCAAATTAGTTGTCTAAATATTTAGGCCATTTGAAGAACAGTTGACCATTAGATGCAACAGTCAAGGCTGATTTGTCTCACTCCTGGATGAGCAAGTTTTTACCAACGTTTATCACATTGTATCCCTGCACTTAAATGAAGTGATCTATTAGAGATATAGATAATATCATCTTGTTTTAGAGCTCTTTTTCTCTTTCTGTCTGTCTTTCTCTCTGTCTGTCTGTCTGCTGTGGTGGCAGGTTTAGGGCCAGTGACACCCTCCAGTTCTCGTTCAGGCATAATGAATGAGGGAAATGAAGCGAACAACTCCCCTCACAACCACACACACGGGCATAAGTGCACCTGCAGCCCTCTATTGGGCTTGTGAGGAGTATAGTGCCTCTTGCTGAGATTGTTCTTTCTGGGTACCCCTCCTGTGTGTGTGTGTCTGTGTGTAAGGGTCTTCAGTGACCTCCTGCAGGGACTTTAGGCTGTTCATGCTTAGGATGAGTTCAAAGTGTCCTATTCTACTATCCTTTTCTTCTTTTCTCTTACTGCAGTGTTCATTCAGCCTTGTGTAGTCATCTGCAGTCTTCCCAGGCTTATTCTCCTATTCCGCTCCCTCTCCCACTGCCGTAATGAGCCTGACCGTCACTGAGAGTGCTGAGCAGTGTGCTGAGGAGATAGTCAGGACTCACTACCACAACATAATCTGCATAGATTACATTAACATTTTTGTGACCAGATCAATTTGTTCTGAATTAGGCCACCTTCCCTCAAGTTTTAGTCTGGCCTTATTTTTTTTCTTTTTTTTTTTTTCTTCTTTCTTGCAAAGTACATCAAAAATATAATAAAGAAAAAAAAAAACACGGTCATAATAATAATAATAATAATAATAATAATAATAATAATAATAATAATAATAATGGAAAGTACAAAAAAGCCAGCTGAGCTTGTACTAGGCACTTTCTCTTTGTATTTAAATGGATTATATTATAAGTTAATATAAAAAATATGAAATAAAGGAAGCAGAGAAGTAAAGTAGATGAAGAAGAATAAAAAAAAGGGGAGGGAATAATGATAATGACAGTAACGTAAGCAATAGCATGGGTAGGTAGTCACAGATAGGTGCAGGATGATTGAAATAATATAGATTTAAGTAAAAACTGATCCTTGTAAAAGAAAGTGGTCCTTAATTAGATTTATGAAGATAAGAAGATTATTGTAATTTTTTAGATTGTGTGGTAGACAGTTCTAAATAGGGGGACCTCTGTGTGAAATTGTGAATTGACCTAAAATAGTTGTATAAAATGCAGGGTGTAGGTTGTCAGAGGCTCTGGTAAAGTGGTGATGGATTTGGAATAGGAATAATAGTTGAATAGGAAAAAGTTTTGGAAACAGTCTAGTAGGAGGTTTGGTTTAAATAAGAAAATGTATTGACTTGTTTAAAAAAAGTTTAATTTCATGAACATTTAAGACGCATCAGTAAATGGAGATGATGTGATCATTCTAACATACCCTAGTTACACTAAGGTTTTATGTTTAAATTTCTTAAAATCTATCTCTCTACTTTTGGTCTCCGTTAAACCCCTGAATTTACTTTTTCTGTAGCCCGCTCCACTGTTATTAATCTGACAACGTGTTGAGTTGAACACTTTTATCCAGATACATTTAGGGTTGGGCTGACTTTTGACTGTAACAGAATTTAGTCAGATTGAGATGAAATCTTTTGGGACATAGTTTTTTTTGTCTGGATGTTTAGGTTTGGGTGGATACGTTTGGGTCTGGGTGGAAGACGTTTTATTGGGATGCATTCCATTTTGGGCAGGGTCTTTGGTCCAGATGCAGTCAAGTTGGGACAGGATGTTATTGTGTAGAATTTTCTCCTGATACCATTAAGATTGGCTCGACTTTTTAAAACTGTCAAATTTAAATACAAATTTGTTAGGCCTAAGATATATTAGTAATATTGTGTGGGATTAATGTTGGATTGATCTTTGTCAGGTTACAATCAAGTCGAGATGGAATATTTCAGGCTTCGATTGCTTTTGAGTGGAATTTTTGTCAGGATGGTCAGATTGGAATGGATTATTTTAGGCCAAAGTTACAATTGTCGAGATACAGTCAGGGTTGGGCAGACTTTTATTGGGATGCATTCCACTATGGGCGGAGTTTAGGCCAGTCGGTCATACAGTCAGGTCAAGGCAGGAATTTGCCATTCTGAAGATGTGTTTGGGTAGAATTTGTGAAAGATTCTGAAAGATTGTATGAAGTTTTGTTGGGGTGGAAACTTGTCAGGTCATTGTTACATTTAGATTAAACTTCATCATAATTCCTTATAGTTTGCCTGGGATTTTGTCGGAAAAATAAATTAGGTTGAACATTCTTCAGGTCCAAGTTACATTTCTATGTAATTTTGTCAGAAAGGCAAGTTGGGGTGTAAATTTGTTAGTTTTTTGTGTCATAGTTTACGTGGAATTTTGTCAGGAATGTCAGATTTGGGTAGACATTTGTCTGGTCATATTTGAATTCACATTTGATTCTGACAGAAATGTCATGTTAATGTTAGGGTGAAAGATTCAGGCAGAGGTTGCGTTGGAATTTAAAGTCACGCTGAGCGCGACAGAGAGACAGAGGAGGAATGTAAACAAAAGCTCACCAGAAAAGCATTTTATTTTTATTTTTTCATTGTCGTTTATTATAGTTCGAACAACCTCACGGGCCGGATGTTTCACGCTTGCGGCCTATTGCTGACCCCTGGAGGAAAGACAAATGTCGTTGTCGTTGTTGTTGGGTTGGATCACAGCTATATTGGGATGCAGTGTGGTTTGTACAGAATTGGCTGTAGATCAGATATTAAACTTGAGTTTGCAGGTTGGGTCAGACTGAGCTTTCACTAAGGAGCCGAGTCGCTGTCCTCTTCACTCAAAGATCTGAAAGAGCTGCTTGGGTCCTGTGGAGTCAGAGTGGGGGGCAGGGTTGAGGGTTTGAGGTGCAGGAGAGGGGGTTGTTGTGGTGGGGGTCACCCTTTGTGAATTGACTCAATCTAATTTGAGCTCTTCCCCTCCAGCTCTTGTGCTGCTTCCCCTCTTCCAGGGCTTTCCTGCACCAAGCACAGGAGGTTCACATGTCCCTGATGAAAATGGCCTTTGTCTCCTTTAATTCAATATCCTGTGCAGTTACACAGACGCGCAAACAAGTGGACCCTCTGCTGAAAAAGGTGAACAGATCTTTTTCCAGGCTGCATTCTGCTGAGTGGGCCTACCGGAAAAAAACACTCTCCAGAGATGCCACAACGGAAGAAAACATGAAATGGATGTGTTTTGTGTCCTTACACACAGGCGATTGTTTCAGCTCCTGATAGTCTGTGGAGACCTGCAATTCCTTACTCTCAAAAAAATGGGTTATTGGAGTATGAGTCATTTTTTTTAAACCTGGGTCATTTTTCTAATAGTTAGTGGTGGGAGATATGTGAATATATGGTAATATTATCAAATTTGTTTTTTACTTGATTGATTTTGTCATTCATTCTGAAACACTTGGACAAGTTAATTTTATTAAAAATCTTTCTATGGTGATTTCCTAGTGTAATAATACTACTGCATTTTATTTTTTTTTCTACTCTATGCAAACTTACACAGCATATTTGTATTTTTAATTAATTCCCTATTTTGAGTGAAAAGAAAAGGTCTGACACAACCTGAAACCTGTTGTGATGGTGGGAATCAGGCCTGTTTCACTCAGCAGTTGCTACAGTTAGATTCGCAAGACTAATTTTTTATCTTTTCCTAAATCAGTCACTTGAAGGAGTTTGAAATTAAAGTTATTTAAAGAGGTTTGCTGTGAAATGTGCTTGTTTAAAGTGGTGGTGATGGAAACCAGTGATCACTATGTGGGTAACCAGTACATACATATTGTAATTGTTCTGAAAAAGACTATCGTTATCCTACAGTTAATTCTGAGCTACAATGTGTCTGGCACTGTGAGAGGCATTCTAGAAGTGCTAATTAGTGGTGGAGCAATATATATATATACTGTATCGTTTGATCAGATCGTATCAATAAGTTGCATCAAAAATCAATTTTCTTATTGGAACATAAGTGCCCTAAACTCCCTAAAACTTTTAGTCCCTAATTTGACTTACCAAAGTTACTGTTTCATTACTCCACATGGTAGCACTAATCAATTGAATGGGGGAGTAAATAGAGTCTTTACCCTGTTCAGTAATACAGATGGCGTGAAGTATCGTAGAGAATTGTCTTGGGATATATTGAGTATCGCAGAATTGTAATATCAACATAATCATGCACAATGTATCATGATAAATATTGTATTACGATATTATACCCTAAAATATCGTGCCATATCACCCACCCCATTGCCATTATCTATCTACTAGAGACAGATTATATCTGTCCAGTATCATTTATTTTACTTTAATCTTGGATATATGGAAATATTTGGAGTGCATCATTAGTATCATTACATTTTTGATCATTGAATTTTGCTACAAATCTAATAAAATTCTTGTATTTTTTTATATTTTAGTTAGGGGTGTGCAATATAATATCATATGTAATAATAAAATGGTATTTTCATTTTGTTGCAGTAGTGTATTTTTGAAAAAAAAAAGTGTTTTGTTATATCGCCAAGAGTATCGTTACCGCGAAAATACCATGAAATATCGTGATTTTATTTTAGGGCTATATCGCCCACCTCTACTTTTTACAACTGGTGTTGTCACAAAGCAGCTTAATTGAAACATGATCACAGGACAAGGAATCAAACTCAATTGTTTGTGAGGGTTGACAGGTCTGCATTACTTAAAATAATTTGAAAAAAGATTTAAAGCAAAGGTCTTCTCACATATATTGTAAAACAGTTTCCTAGAAACCAGGAGTTCTCTTTATAACTATATAATGTAATATCTTTGAGGCAGTACACTCTCCAGATTTCCATTCACCACCAGCGTGAGCAATTCTGTCTCAGTCAGCTTCACTTAATCTATATATTTCACACTGTTGTTTACATATAAATACTGTATGACATACTGAGAACTAAATAAATAGAGAATTTCCCCTTTAAATGGTCAGCCTGCTCGGTTGGATTTATTTGCCAAGTCATGTTTTGCCATCTGGTGGCTCGTAGCTTGCCTAGCCGTTAAGCAGTGAGGAGCAGGTCTGTGATTGAGAAGGTTAGCACGTTGGGGACAGATGAAACGCTGTTAGCATTAGCAGATGAAAGGAGTGCTAAAGAGCCTCAGTTTCCTCCCCCCGTTGATGAGAAGACGATGAGTTGTATTTGATTTTGAGCAGTGAGAGGATTGCAGTCTCTGAAGATTGATTAGCGAGTGTGTGTTTGCGTGTGTATGAAGCAGGGGGTCCGCCCAGACCGAAACTAATACCGGGGAAACAGGTGTGAAAGGCTCTTCACAGAATGCTAATAGGTCACTTAAAGGCCTTTGTTTTGATTCCCTCACCCCTGATGAACTTACTCAGATGTCACGGCCGTGCTGGAATGCGGATTGGAGCGCCGGGCCGCTTTTCAGGGCCCTGACAGAAGATCAAGTCCACGCTTCCTAATGTTACACATTAATGTAAAGATGATTAGGAAATGAGTGACACTGGTAATAGCCTCAGTTTGCCAAAACAGAGTCTTGACTAATGTTTGTGGAGTTGCCTGAGAGATGCTGCTGGTTTGTTTGCTGAGTGAAAGAGTTCTAAGTTTAAAGGGGAGTTTAGTTTGGGTTGTGGTAGGACACTTCAGCAGCTTCATTTTTTAGGACTGCAGAATATATGAAGTTTTTTTTTTTACAAAGACAGATAAAGGTAAGATTAAAGGAAATCACTTATCTGTTTTTGCACATTGTTTTATGATATTGATACCTTTCTAGCTTTGACAAATGCATCTTCATCTAGTATAGTGAGAACGTGAGAAGATGATAGCTTCTGTATACGTGCAGTAGTCTCAAACAGAAAGAGTCCAAAAAGTAATTTTGTGGCCAGAAAACTTTTATAGGAATGCATTGAATCGTGTCTGTAAACCTTTAAACCTTTAACCACGAAGTCTAACTTCTGTACAGGTCATATTTTTTTTAATTAAATGAAACGTGCTAACTTTTGCTGCATTCCATTCGAATTTTCAAGTCAAGATGAAATTTTAAGTGGAATATTCTCACAAGTTATATTACCTTTTCAGAACATCAGGAGAGCCTTAAAATTGCGTTCAGTGTTGAGAATCAACAAGATGGCTTCACTTTACATTAACAGTAGTAAAAGCAAAAGTACTATACAGTGTATTATTCTGCATTAAGGTGCTTGTCAGGGGGGTCAGTTTTTCTCCAAGATGAAAGCCATTCACCCGACTTGGTCACCTTCCTTTTTTTTATATTAAATTTTGTTTATGCTTAATAACGTATATGTTGTTCGTAGATGGCTTACACTAACTGATGTTAACTAACATATATAGAAATTAACATACAAACAGCACATGAATGTTTGATATATTACCGTCGTTCACATGCTCAGTGATGTTGGAAAGCGTTTATATCACAACTCAGTTCATGCTGCGTCAGAAATTTCGATGCGAGAATTTCGACTTCGGGATCCCTCTTTAGAGAGTGTGCATGAGCTGCTTCCTGTTGGAAAACTTGATTTTTTGAAAGACGACACCACATGAATGCAGCATTAGCACGTCTGTCTGTCTGTGTGTCGTAAAATCAGTCACTCACAGTAAACCTGTTTAACCTCTACTGTCCATGGTATTGTTTGCATGGTGTTTGGATATGCAAAATACTGTATAATCCATTAATGATTATTGATTGATCATAATACAAAAATTAACTTGTATTACGAAAAGCTAATTTGTGCTTCTGCGTCAAACTGTTTATCCACATTTGTAATTATTGTAATTACAGTTTTTGGAATGTTTAACTGGAACGCCATCAGCTCAGGTGTAACATCATTCCCAGCTCTGACGTAAAAATTCTGAGGTAAATGGAACGCTGCATAAACCACAAACAGTCAGCATGTTGTAGTGAAATGCGATCAGCAGCTAATTTTAGTTGATGTTGAAGTTCCTGATTGTGAGAATTGATGGATTGTGTAGTGATGGTTCGTCCTCTCTCTCTCTCTCTCTCTCTCTCTCTCTCTCTCTCTCTCTCTCTCTCTCTCTCTGTGTGTGTGATGGATGGTGAAGGGCAGGAATGTTGCCGAGGCAGTCTGAAGATTTATCACACAGAGGTGTGAGCAGTGCAGATGTAACAGCTTGGTGCAAATGGCAGTGTGCTCCAGAGGCTATTCTAGTCCTTTAGTCCTTTATTACTACAGTATATACCCTGCCTTCATACATGCAGAGGAGGACTTGTACTGGTGGTACAGGGCTTAAGGGGGGCCGGTGGTGGTGAGCCTTTGTGAATGTGTTTGGGAGAGTGGGTGGGTGTGGGGGTGTGGTTCGAGGACAAAATGTCACGACTTTGAAAAGAGAAAACAGCGTTTAACCTACAGGAACAACAACATGATCCTGACTTTGAAAAGTGCTTTATATCAAACACAGATCAGCCATAGCTTTTACACCACCACCTTGTTTCTACCTGCATTGACCATTTTATCATATACAGCTTTGAAAAAAAAAGATTTTACCAAATTGAAAACCGCTGGAATATAATCAAGAAGAAGATGGATGATCACAAGCCGACAAACCAAGCTAAACTGCTTGAATCTTTGCACCAGGAGGGGCATAAAGTTATCCAAAAGCAGTGTGAAAGACTGGTGGAGGAGAACATGCCACGATGCATGAAAACAGTGATTAAAAACCAGGGTTATTCAACCAAATATTGATTTCTGAACTCTTAAAACTTTATGAATATGAACTTGGTTTCTTTGCATTATTTGAGGTCAGGACCTCACAGGGTCACCACAGAGCAGGTTAATTTTATTGTGTGGTGGATCATTCTTAGCACTGCAGTGACACTGACATGGAGATTGTGTGCTAGTGTGTGCTGTGCTGGTGGGAGTGGATCAGGCACAGCAGTGCTGCTGGAGTTTTTAAACACCTCAGTCAGCATCATTTCTCGGCTCATTAGTTAGTTACTTAGTTTTAGATTAATTTTAAACCGATTAAACCAAGTTTTATTATAATAATAATTATATATTTATTTTTAAATCTAATTCCATTTCTATTTATTTTTTTATATTTTATTTCCTGTTATTTTTAAAATAATTAAACTTAGATTTCACTTAGCTTTGTCATGACAATCCCTATTTTTTTTACATTGAAAATGAGGATTGCCCTCAATGTACTTCCAAGTCAAAATAAATTTGATTGATTGATTGATTGATAAAGCCTAAAAAAAAGTGTATGAGTTTGAAGTTCTAGCATAGTTGGTGAGGAGACACACCCCCCTCTTCTCCCCGTCCCCTCCCTCCCCCCCCTCCTCTCACACACTCTCACTCCCCTCCCACCCATCCATCCATCCAACCCCCAAACCCCCTTTCCCCTTCCACTCACACTCACACACTCTCTCTTTTTCTCTCTCAATCTCAGGTTACGGTGGCCAGAGTTTGCAGACATCTCCGTTAGAAGCTCCCTCTTTCTCTCTCTCTTTTTTTTTTTTTTTTTTTAACCCCCCCTCCCTCAGTGTCCCGTGTCGTTGTCCCAGCCTCCAGCCGGGGAAGAGCCACCCTGCCCCTCTCTGATTGGACTGGGCTGCTCGGGTAGTCTGTCTTGACGCAGCTCTAAGCGGAGAGCGCCGGAGGACGTGTTTCAACAGATGGTTCGGGGTTAGCGTGTGTGTGTCATCACATCGCCGAGAGAATTAGAGGAGGAAGGTCGTTCCTCCCGGAGCTGTGTGGTCCCCCCAGTGGCACGAGAAACACGAGGGAAAGAGAGAGAGAGAGAGAGAGAGAGAGAGAGCGCTCACGACAGAAAGAGAGAGAAAGAGAGACAGAGGGAGTCCCGTGCCTTCATACTTCAGGACAACACTGCACTCCTGTCTTTCAGGTACTGTCACTCACTGTCTTTAAAACAAAAAAACAAAAATCAAAAAGAAGAAGATTTGAGGTTTAAAACTGTCTCTTTCTGTAAGAGTTTCTCTCTGAATTCATCCTTTATTTCTCTCTCTGTATCTCTGTGTCTCTCTCTTATAATTTCCTATGTTTGGTGTGATCTTCTGATCTATCTGTCTCTTTCTATCTCACTTCAGGAGCTTTTCTCTACCTTACACCTCCTCTACTTTTATTGCTACCTGCTTGCATGTTTCTCTGCTACTCTGCTGATCTCTAGCTGATCTTAGGTATGTTTTAGCTGATCTTTTGCGGCACAAAATGCTTTGTAGCTTTTTACTATCTACCTGGGATTCACCTTCCTTTTCACTGACGTCTCTGTTGTTGTTCTTGGAGATTTGCTTGGTATGTGCAGTACTTTGCCTTTCTTTTTTTAAGCTGATCTTTGGTACATTTTAGCTGATCTTCTAGCTGGCAAAATAAAAAATGTAAAAGAAATGTTGTGGTTTAAAACTGTCTCCCTTCTGTAAGAGTTTCTCCTTTATTTCTCTTTTATATGTTTTGTGTGATTTTCTTCTGATCTATCTGTCTCTTTCTGTCTTACTTCAGGAGCTTTTCTCTACCTTAAACTTCTTTATTTCTACCTGCTTGCATGTTTCTCTGCTGCAATGCTGATCTCTAGCTGATCTTAGGCATGTTTTAGCTGATCTTTTGCCGCACAAAATGCATTGTAGCTGATCTTTTCACTATCTAACTTGGATTCACCTTCTGTTTTGCAGACTTCTTTGTTTTTGTTCTTGGAGATGTGCTTGATATCCAGCTTTTCTTTTAAGCTGATCTACGTTTTATCTGATCTTTTGATGAAAAAGTAAAAAAAAAAAAAAAAAAAAAAAATATATATATATATATATATATATATATATATATATATATATATATATATATATATATATATATATATTCTAGCTGATTGTTAGTGTTTACCTGGGTGTCACTTCATTTTAAAGTGTACCTCTGATTCCCCTTCTGTTTTTTTTAGTCTTGTTTTTGTTTTTGATTTTAGTTAAGATTAGAAGCCCCATGCTCCTTGATATTTGCAATGCCAAGCTTATCATTTTTAGTTGATCTTTTACTGCAAAACAATTAACGTATTTTAGCTGATCTATTGTTATTAATTAATATCTGCCAGTTGTCATCTTCAGTTTAGAATGTACTTGAGATTCTTCTTTAGTTTTACTGATTTTATTTTGTTCTTAGAGATTTGAAGATTCCTGTATAAAATGCAAAACATTCACACTGATCTCTAGTTTCTACCTCAGTGTCACTTCAGTTTAGTGTTTAACTCTGATTCTACTTCTGTTTTACTCTCTAATGCTGCCTCACATGCGTATTACTTAGCTGATCATTTTTAGCTTATCTTTTTACTGTAAAACGATCACATTCTTGCTGATTTTTGTAACTACTCATATGTCATCTTTAGTTTAGATTGTACTTTTTATTATTATTTTTGTTCTTAGAGATTTGAAGCTCCATTCTTTATTTATGGGGTTCTTTTTAGCTGATCTTTAGAATCTTTTAGCTGATCTGTTTCTGCATAAAAGGTAAAACACTCTCGCTGTTCTGTACTTTCTACCTAGGTCTCATTACAGTTTAGAGTTTAGTTCAGATTGTACTACTGTTTCACTCTGTCATGCTGTCGTGTGTGCGTATTACTTAGCCGATCGTCTTTAGCTTATCTTTTACAGTAAAATGATCTCATTCTTGCTGATTTTTTGTATCTACTCATATGTCACCTTTAGTTTAGTTTATGTATTTTTATTTTTTCTTTTGTTTCACTGATTTTATTTGGTTCTTAGAGATTTGAAGCTTCATACTGATTTATAAAATGTTGTTTCACTCTATCATGCTGCCTTGTATGCGTATTACTTAACTAATACTTTTAGCTGATCTTTTGCTGCATACAATTAAAAATACCTCAGCCTATCTTTAGTACATATATATGGGTGTCACTTCTGGAGGCTGCCTCTGATTGTGCTTCTCTTTCACTGACTTTTTTTTATTTTTATTTGATTAATTTGATACTTAAAGCTCTGTACTGCTTTGTATGTGAAAGTCCTAGTTTTTTTTTTTTGTCTTTTCTTAGCTGATCTTTGCCATGTTCTAGCTGATCTTTGAGTCAGCTTGAATGTGTGCGCCCATACACTTTAATATGTTTGGTATTTGGCTGATCTGTGCTGTCAGATTTGCACTTATGTCATTGTGCTCTCTATCTCTCTCTCTCAGCTGTTCAGTAGTTAGTTGCTTTCTTGTCTTTATGTAAACTAAGTTCAGCTTTGAATGGCACATCTAATTTAATTTCAATTTAGTTTTGTTTGTGTAATTCTCAGCTGATAAGGCATAGGGTAAATGTACACAGTATCTATATTGCTGCAGAATCGTGTTTAAGTAGAGTAACTCTTAGTTCTGCAGTGTTAAATTGGTGGTTAAGTGGTTCAGTATGAATGACATGAGGTTTATTCCAGACTTTCTCTGTGGATTTAGTTTAAATTCAGTAATTTGTGGTTCATTTCCATTTCGCGTGTTCAGCTGCAGGTTGACACAAGTTGTGAAATAGCCGGTCGGCTGTTTATACACTGTTTGAATTTCATGAAATCATTCATGAGGATTAACTCCAGCTCTAGCATCTTCATATTTAATTGAATTATTCATGGATATGCAGCAATTTTCCTCATGAGTGTGCAAAAATTGGTTGTTCGCTCTCCTTAATAAACAAGTCTTCTTCTGCAGAGGGCTTTGGGAACTGCCTGTCAAAGCAGAGCCGTGCACACGGAAGGGGGAAGCCTAAAGAATTCGAGGATCGCTTCAGCTATTTAGCTCCACTGGAGTGAAAAAGGAGACCCGGCCGTGGAGCAGGAGCCTGCACGGTTATATATGTGAAGCATGGGAGGTGTTAGTGAAGGCGAGTGCGCAGCTGTAGATGTAATGAAAATAGGCAGGTGCCAAGAACAGCAGAAAGTCTATGTGATTGACGTTCATAGCCATTAATCAGCTGTATCTGTATTTCACACGCTTTGCTAAGCTGCCAAAACCGCAGATGCATGGCAGTATGGTCTGAGAGTTTAAAACAGCTTAATTGAGTGCTAGTGATTTCTGTGGCACACATTTTAAAAGCGTTTAAGTGCCTTTGTTTGGAGTGTCAAGCTTTTACAGCTGTAGGTGGTCAGATTTCTGGACTGCCCGTGACATGGAAAAATGGAAAAATTCACTTTGTTCTTTCTCTTTTTTTTTTTTTTTTATTAAAGTGTCGATCTGTAAGTTTTGGGGATTTGGAGACCTCTCTGGTTAGAATGTGTAATTGCAGCGAGCAATTAAAGATGCATTGTGGTGCAGCCTTTTTTTAAGAGCTGCTGAATCTGGTGATTTTTTTTTTTTTTTTTTAGGACTACCTTTTGTTTAACTTTAGCTTTAATTCAGTGTTTAATGATTCCCAAATTCCAAATAAAAATATTGAGCTTTTTTTTTTTTTTTGCAGAAAATGAGAAATGGCATATTCATAAAGTTTTAAGAGTTCATAAATCAATATTTGGTGGAATAACCCTGGTTTTTAATCACAGTTTTCATGTATCTTGGCATGTTCTCCTCCACCAGTCTTACACACTGCTTGTGGATAATTTTATGCCTGCACTCCTGGTGCAAAAATTCAAGCAGTTCAGTTTGGTTTGATGGCTTGTGATCATCCATCTTCCTCTTGATAATATTCCAGATTTGGTAAAATCAAAGAAACTCATCATTTCTAAGTCGTCTCTAATTTTTTTCCAGAGCTGTATATTAGATGTCACAGGGATGGTTTTGCTACTGTTGCTACAAATTCACATCTTTCTCACACCCCTAGTGCGTTCACTTGGAGTAGACGGCTTGTCTAAAGTGTTCTACATGTCTTGTTCTGGGTGCTGGAGGTAATATCTCCTGTAAATCATGTCAGGAATGGTGGCTGCAGTGCTTGTGAAGTTGTCTTGGTAATGGTGGGTTCATTTGACCCTTTTCTTTTTCCAACTGGAGCTGTTCAAAGCATGTCCATCAGCTCTGCTTCACACTCCGCTTCAAACGTAGGAGTCTGTTTCTTATTTATTGGGCGCTGCTGTCTCGGGCGCTCGGTGAGACGCGGCGAGTTGGATGCTGGGAGTCGGCTGCCAGCCTGTTTGAGGGATGACATCTGAATGTACTGCAGTTTTTCCACTGTAACATGTAGTAATATGTAAACAATGGCTGCAGCTGTTGCAGATAATTTGCGATTCTGGGTCCGGCAGCGCCAACGCAAATATTATTCCTGTTGCCTTTTAGCCCTCATGAAAGTTCGCCTCGATATTGAACTCGCTGTGAGAGTGAGAGCCAGTGCACCGTCTGTAATAACACAGCAGCAGCAGCAGAGCAATCTTATTCAGCTTGCTCTCGCGCTCTCACACTCGCATTCTCTCTGTGTTTCTCTGTCTCTTTCTTTCTTTCTCTTTTTTAGCACCCTCATTTGTTTTTTTATTATCCCTCTCTCTGTCTCTCTCTCTCTCTCTCTCTCTTTCTCTTTCTCTTTCTCTCTCGTTGTCTTTCGCACTCGCTCTCACTCTTAAGCACAGACACAAACTTGCATTCTTTCTCTGTCCTTCTCTTATTCCCTTGCTTCTTTTTCTTGATCTTACATGCTGACAAGCCCCCTTATCACACTTTATTTTATTCCCCCTTTCTCTACTTTTGCATTCTTACTTGTACATTTTCTCTTATCCACTCTCTCACACACTTTCTCTTTCACTCACATTCACCATCACTTTTACGCCCTTTTCTTTCTTTATATCAATGTCTCCTTCTCCAAACACATAAGCCTTCAATTGCTCTCTTTATCTCTATCTATCTATCTGTCTATCTATCTACCTTTTTCCGATTTTCTCTCTTTCAGTTAGCTTGAATTCTTTATCTTTGTTCTCTTGTTCCCTTTTT
Organism: Astyanax mexicanus; assembly: GCF_023375975.1. Lineage (NCBI taxonomy): Eukaryota > Metazoa > Chordata > Actinopteri > Characiformes > Acestrorhamphidae > Astyanax > Astyanax mexicanus. Next base: position 94,505,330 of record NC_064408.1, read on the forward strand.
TCATCATACACCCTTTTTCTATCTTTCTTTTATCCTTCCCTTCTCCACTTTTTGCACTCTAACTTGCTTTCCCTCTTTCTCTCACGATCTTGCTTTCATTTGCTCTGATTCTCTCTCTTTTACTCACTCTGATGTTCTCTCCCAGTCTCTTTCTCTCTCTTTCCCTCACATTCACTATTACTTTTACACTCTTTTCTGTATTTCTCTCATTCTCCCTTTTCCTAACCACTCTTTTGCTCTCTATTTCTTGTGCTCTCTCTCTCTCTCATTTGCTTACTTTCACTCACTTGCTCTCATTCACTCTTTCACTGTCTGTCTCTTTTGTGCAGTCTCTCACTCTTATAATCACACTCTCTCTTTAATCAAACTCTCTCTCTCTCTCTCGCTCTCTTATGCTTTAACTTTTAATTGCTCTTATTCACTGTCGCACACACTCTTATGCTCTCTTGTGGTCTCCTTCTCTCTCTTCTTTTAAAACACTTTTTCTGTCTTTCTCTCATTCTTCCTTTTTCTGCGCACTACACAATCTTTCCCTCTATTTCTTGTGCCCTCACACAATTTTCGTCTCTCGTTTGCTCACTTTCACTCACTTGCTCTCGTTCACTCTTTCAGTATGTCTCTTGTTCACTCGCTCTCTCTCTTTTTTGCGCACCCTCTCACTCTCTCTTTAATCAAACTTGTACACATGCTTTCTCTCTCTTTCTCTCTCTCTCTCTCTCTCTCTCTCTCTCTCTCTGTGTGAATTCCATTCTAAAGCTCTGGCTTAGTGACCGTGTTCCCATGCTTGTTCTGCAGAGTGAGCTGACCTGCACATGGCTATTTTCCCAAGTTCAGTGAGATTTGTGAGATTTCACAGTGTTGAAAATTTACACCGTGGAGCGATAGAAGCAGAGTCTCCTGCTTCTCAGTGTAAATAGTAGATGGAGGGCATGGGGGAGTGCAGTGTCAGGAGTATTTCAGGTTGAATGATTTAGTACCCTCCATGGCCTTTCTTTCCAGCAGTCTCTGAGATGTGTGCGAGTGTTTTACCCCCGCTGGTCCCTTTCATTTCTGAGCTCAAATCAAAAGCAGCGGCGAGTTCCTGCGTCTGTTTCTCTCTCGCTGCCCTGTCACTGGAAGAGATTGGCCGTTACTAAACTGCCTCCTACTCTGTAACTAGTGCCATGCATGCGCTGCCATTCTGTCAAACAAATCACCGCTGCCAGACGTTTAACAGCCTGCATGGCTGTGGCTGCACAGTGCTGAAATGCTGCTGGTAGAGCTTGCTTATTTACTGGCCCAGAGACAGTTTTTCAGTTGCCGTTCGTTGGGGCCCCGCAACTACACGTAGCTTGTATGTGTAATTGTTCTGTTCACGCTTTTTTGTTCCTGTGTAAACTGTGATCGATATAATCTTAAATTCACAGCTTGTCTATTCTAAATGTAAATGTAGGAACAGGCTGGTTCTAATTCAGGTTTAAGAGAGTCTGGTTTGCATGGAACCTGATGGATAGGAACATGCTAAAGAGGATTGCTACTCTCATTTAACAGTAGATGTATCCTGTTTCCTTTAATTTTATTTGTTTAGCACTCAATGCTACTGTCTTCAAATGTGGATGTGGAAACTCATCAAGCCCCCAAGAGCTAATTTATGATCATTGTTAAATATGGATACGGACAAAGTCTTTTATCTGATCTCTGCATTCTTTCTGTCCATATCTGTAGTTGAACCCAGTAGTTAAAGCGAAACATGACCACTTCTATATGGACACAATAAAAAGTAACTCTCTTAAGCTGAAACTTTCCTCTAGTGGATGTATTACTTAACCACCGTGCCAGACTAAAGGAAACATAGAATTTTTTAGGTAATAAAGGTTACTGTATTTAAGATAAATGCATTGTATTTAATCTCATCAAAAAACTGCAACACTGTATGGAAGACACTGCCTAAGTGTGTGAGGAAGAACAACTGAGAAGAACCAAGACTCAAAGAAAAGAACTTCCTAAAAACCTGAGAACAAACTGCTAATCTTTCCATGGCATTCCACTAAGAGGAACAGTTTGAGGCAGCAGGACAAACACCCCAACAGCATGAGGGAACAATTATTGAGAAGACTAAAGAAACTAAAGACTTAAAGACACTCAGTGAGAAATAATAAAAACAAATATTTAAAAGGAAGAACCCCCTAAACACCTGGAGACAAACCACTGAAAAGAACCAATACTCATAAGGAAGAACTTTTTTTTTTTAACTTGAGGAACCACAGAATGGACCCAAGCCTCAAAACAGAGAACTCTCTAAAAACATAGGAACAAATGACTGACCAAATGAGCAGAACTCAAAAGTAAAATTTTGCAGACAAACCAGTGGGGAAAAACAAAGACTCAAAAGCAAGAACTCCCATAAAACAAGCAGACAAACCACTGAGAGGAACCAAGACTAAACAGGAAGATCTCAAAAAAGATTAGAACACACCACTGACTAGAACCATAACTCAAAATGGATAAACTCTCTACAGACAAGAGGACAACCCAATGGGTGGAACCAAGACAGAAACATGAAAAGACCCATAGAGAACGAAGAACCACTGAGAAGAACCAAGACTGAAAAGGAAAGAGCTTCCTAAAAACCTGAAAATGATCCACTGGATAGAACTAAGACTCAAAAGTAATAACTTTCTTCAGACCTCAGACTGAACCACCGTAAGGAAGCGGTGTCTACACAACAAGAAAACTAAGTAGCAAGACTGTAACGAGACTGTGTAGAAGCATGGTGTGCTCCCAGCATGAAAATCACGCTGCACTCTCGAGTTTATCTCTGTCTACTTAATGACAGCATTCCTGCAGGAAGTGAGGTGGTGTAATTTTGAAGAGGGGGCAGCTGACGCTGATGCCATGGCTGTAATGGTCAGTGTATGGTACAGATGTGGGAGTTTTGTTTGCTCTTCCTTTCGAGGTTGCATAGTTCTGCTTAGACAGTCTGGAGTTTATACTTTCACAGATGCTGTTTAGTGCCCATTGAAGTCCTGCTAAAAGCTGAGAAGCATCCATCATTCTGATTACTGACAGAAGGTCTCGGAATGATCCCTGGAACATGCTGTCGCTTTCAGCTGTTGTAGCGAGTCCTAGCAATAGCACCACCAAGTGTTTCAGCAGCCTTATTTCAGGACATCGGGTCAGAAAGGTCAGGGAAGTGAATATTACACACTTAGTTCTTCTGGAAGGTCTTGAAACAGAAAAGGAGAGAATGAAATCAAAGGAGCAAGATGAGTTTACAGCAATTCAGGAAGAAGCAGAGCAAATGGACTGGTGGGCTACAATGATTCAGTTATGTAGCTTTTGCATATCAATCAAAGATCATAGAATTCTTAATCATGCTTGTCAAACTGATCGCAAACATTCTTGGACATTTAAACCCACAAAATGTTGGAAAAGTTGTGGTTAAACAGCAGGCCTCTACTGGCCTCAATCAACCAATCAATGACTTCCAATGGCTTCCATTGTTTGTCACAAATATTTAGAGATTTTTTGAGGTGTTCATTAGGTCTAAGGATGGCTGCGGTCAGGCATCAATGGTCCAGGGATCCTCCAAGAAAGACTTTTTGCTAAATGCTTTCTGCTTTGGAGCATTTTAACTAGATTTTTCTTGGTTGTGTAAAGTTACAAGCACAAGAGTGAGGTTTGGCTGTTGGATGTTCACAACCACACCTCACCCCCAACTTCCTGATACATACCAAAAGTATTGAATAGAGCACCATCATTCCAGAGACTGCACTGCTGCACTATTCCAATGTTGGAAGGTCCTAAACCCATCACACCTGGCATTAGGCATGGGACTAATAGGTTCAGTAGATTTAAATGTTCCAAGATTTGCATATATTATTGGACATACTTTTCTATAGGGACTAGATAAGCTTTATATGTGTATTGGTGCATCGCAGTCAGCAAAGGGTAAAGCATAATGTATAGCAGAAATTACTGGAGGATGTCAAAAGACCTTTGGACATATAGTCTACGGAGAGGGTGTTTTTTCTAAAGTTGTAAGTCTTTACCTTTACATCATGTATTGAAATTTCTTGGATATTCTATGACATCACTCCATAGAACCCCTATCGACACCATCATTATCGACACCATTATTTTCTAAAACTCTGAAGTGGATCACCGGAAAAAAGGCTTCTTTGGAGGCCAAGAGAAAAACAGCACCATGCTGGATGGACGCTGCTGCTTGTGGCTCAGTGGAGGTCAAAGGGCTCACCACCCCCTTCCACTTCCCACTATTTCTTTTTTCACTCACAAATCACGGCACACACTTGCTTTCCCTTTTCTCTTGCGCTGGGCCACACACCCCCAGCCTGAACGTGCTCTCCACAGGACAGCCTTTCTCCCTGCCACGTCCACTCTGTCCTGCGATAATCCACTCCACCGGCAATCTGTTCCAGATTTGAAAGAGAAAAAGTCCTGCCTGCGTTGCGTGCAATTAAAGCGGCCGTCAGAACGGATCGGAGTGAGGGAGCGCTCAAAAGGTGATGCAGCCAGGGGGCCGCTGCTTTCATCCGACGCTCCTCCAAAATGGAGATAATGGAGAACAATCTAGGAGAAAAAAAGAAAGGGAGGGAGCAGCTCATTTAATAAAAGACAGGATGCGTCACTTTGAACAACTTTAACCCCCGTTTTTTTTCTTTTCATCTCCTTTTGAAGAGCACGTTTAGGGGGCCTCAAGATGGTCTGCTGGGATCACGCAGATTTAAGCATGTGGCCCACAGGGTTCTACTTCAACATTTGGCGCTGCATGTTCAAATATGTGCCCTTGTCCTTATATAGACTCATGGGGAAAACGTGTTTCTCATGGGGTTCTTCAGTAAAAGCAGAGGTTCTGTTTAGAACTGTAATGAGTCAAAGAACCATTAAGATGCTAAAATTCTTAAAGTTGATGTCCGTATATTTTGGGATTTAGAGCCCTCTCTGGTGAGAATGGGTAATTGCACAGAGCGTGCGGAAGAATCATTTTAAACTGGGCGGGTGTGATGTGGTCTCATTTCAGAGTGGATGAATCCGATTCCAGGTTATGTTCAATCAGAGAGACAGAGAGAAAGAGCTCAGTCAGAAACTTCACTCCTTCGTTTCTTTCCCCTTCTGAAGTCTCCATTGCTCCACCAGCTGCTCACGTTCAGTAAACCTGAGCCAGATCTTTTAGAGGCTGTACATGTGATGTAAGTACGTTAAGACATGTGACGTGGCCAAAAGAACTCCCGTGACCAGTGACCAGACCTCACAGTTTTTAGAATGAATATATTAGGCTTAGCAGGAATGGTTGTTCCATCACACTATTTTGTTCCATTGTGTTCCATCACACAATATTATGTCTCATCTCCAATCAGAAATGCATTTGCTTTTTTTTGCAATTTAGAAACTAAATATTACAGACTGCCACTTTAAGTTCTTTGCACTTTTATACCCTTTGTAGTGCTCCACTGTATGTGCAAATGTTTTTGCTGTGGAACACTGTGACTGTGATTTCTGGAATTATGGTGTTCCAACCAATGTTTTAGGGATTAGTTGGGGTGGTGGCAATCATCCAGCATCCTGACATCACTAAAGCTATTAATGCTACTGAATGCAATAAAATTCTCACAGCAATGCTTCAAAAACTTAGTAGAAAGCCTTCTCTGTCTGCACAGTAGAGACAATAACTCCATCAAGAGCAGGATAAACTCCTCTCATACCCTTGAATTCAGAAGAAACAATTGATGAACAAGTGTCCAAAAACTTTAGTCCATATAGTGCTGTATAGATCCATTATCGCTGGGCTTTATTATGCATTATTTTGGGGTATTCAGTGTCCAGGAACATTAAGATAAGTGTACTCTTCCAGTCACATAATTCACTGAAACAGGTAGTTTTCCCTAACAGACAGTAATAGCCCATAACTCACATTGTTGTACACTTATAAAGTGATTCAGTGGATTTACTGAAAATATGTACATCATATTAAATATGGTCAAACAACAAGATTTGACTTGCTTTTGGCAGCAGCTCTGTTAGTTTGATTCAGTCCGGACTTCTGTTCCCTATTACAACATCCTACATGGTGATTTTCCAATTTAGGAAATATGGATGGAGGGTTTGCGTTTTAATGATATACCATGATGCAAACCACATGATAATCAAACCTCTATAAAATCAGTATGTGAATAACTATGATTTATCATGAACAGAAAGATTAAAGGAAATCGAATAACTGCTGCAGAAGTAGAAGATTTTTATTTATTTGTTTGGTTTTTTGAGAAGGCACAGTTGCACTTTATGTTGAAGTTTATGATTCTGAACCTTTTTCTACTGAGAAATCTGGATCCAGCATTGCTTTCTTTAAAATCTGCTGCACAGACCAGGACCAATTATCGGAGTTTGCAGTCAAACAACTGTTAAAAGTGGCTAAAATCCAATATTTTTTTGTTTATATTTCACAGTTTACCTGCTGTGGAAACATAACCTGAAAGGAGGCATTCATTTTTTAAAAACTCAACAGGAATTTAGAATACAGAATTCTGTATCCCATAGGGCTGCAACGATTAGTCGATATAATAGACAATGTTGATTATAAAAAGTGGTCGACTCCAAATGTTAACTATTAACTAATTAAATAATCGTTAGTTTGTAGCACTACACAAACTACAGGGGACACTTGCACAGTTTACACTCAGTTCTGCCTACGTCTCTAAACATGCCCAGACACAACAGTTTTTACATATTTTCACACTAAATATCAGCACTTTTTAACAAATTTTTCAAGAGCAATATTTTGGACATTTTGCAGGGTTTAAAATCGCATATTTAGCAGTTTCTATCAGTTTAGCGATAGAGAAGGCTAGAAACAGGAGCCATAACAACAGCAAGCAGAGTTGGAGGGCATGGCGAATTAATCGTTGACTAATCTGAGAAATAACTGGCAGATTAGTCAATTACCAAAGTAATCATTAGTTGCAGCCTTAGTATCCCATCTATATATTGACCTATCGATCCATAACTGATACTGTTCATTGATTAATCTATATTTCCGTCTATATTTCAGTAATACCTGTTTTAATGATCTCCAATTAATTAGTATTAATTATCTTAAGTATTTAACAGTACCCTTAATGACACTGAAAAGTAAAATATTCTTTTATTTTTTATTCCAGACCTAGAAGGCATTAGTGAACAGGCTACCATTTAAACAGTTCTGTGCAGCGTCTATCCCTGCATGAGTCATTGGCACCCAGGCTGCCGCTCTGTGTGATTGACCTCTGCTGTGGCTTGCTCTTGAGTGGAATGCCCATAAAGCTTTCACTGCGTTTGCCTCGACTCGCCAGGGGCCGGCACGCAAAGGCCCGTGCAGTCCAAACTCAGCGGCTCTGCGGTTTTCCTGTTTGGTTGCCATGGTGTGATCAATGAGGCAACAAGGGAAGGCCTAGGACCTAAATGTTGAGTTTATGCGAAGTGACATTACACATTTTACGTGTTTAAACGGAGATTAATCACACTGGAAACAAGCTAGTAGAGGCCGGCTTGATTGATCGCTGTTTTACAATGCGGCGCGAGCAGACCAGGGGGAAAAAACTGAAGAAAGACCTGCTTAAGATTTATTTATTATTATTTTTTTTTTAATTATTGATCGTCGGGCTAAATGAGCGGCCGGAGAGCAGCAGCAGATGGAGCAGGGCTCTGGTTTTGGGTGTTTATGCATGGCGTGCTCTGAGCGCTGTTTGCTCTGCTGGCACTGGCGCAGTAAACGTGCATGAATGTTTGGCTGCGTGGCCCGTTCCAAATGAATCATATGATTGAGGCGATCATATAATCTGCGCGGGTGGAGCCCTTAAATACAGGTGCTGCAGGAGAAGATGCCAGAGAGGCCCCGGTTAATTGAATTACAAATGACGTGTTTGCACGCTTAAAGAAAAGCCACACACATTTATGCCACTTGTGGTGGAAAGAAGAGCTGCTCCCAGTATAAATTATAGGCTGTGTAGATATAGGTCTCTCTCACTGAGTGTCTGAATTTTTCCTTCTCTGTCTGTCTGTCTCTGTCTGTCTCTCTATTAGGATCTGGCTCATACATCATTTAGTCCATAATATTTGCCAGTTTTCGATTTCTCACCAAGAATTTAATAAAAAAAACACCAACGTATAACGTATATCATGTACCACATGCGATGTGAATGCCAAGGTTTCCTTGAACTCTTAAATATGCAATTATCTAATTAGTTAATCATGTACTTAAAATAATAATGCACATACAGTGCACATTAAGTGCCAGCAATATGAAAAAAAATAGATCTGTCATATCTGTGCTTCTCAGATTAAAAAAAAAAACATTCTGTAGATGAAAATGTCTTCTTGAATATACAACGGGTACAACTGTGGTGATTTTATAAACCACAGATTTTATTCACGTTATTTCATTTTTGTATTTAAGGTTTGTGTTCTGGTTTTATCACAATCTTAAATGTGTTTTTTTTTTTATCCTACAAAAAAAAGAAAAAAGAAAAGGTGGTATTAGTGATTGCATTTTTTTTTTAATCACTTAACCCTCACTTTGTCTGTCTGCTTCCCCATATCTGCATAAGTAGCTTGGTAATAACAGACCTTTCTCTGTTTTTTTTTTTTTTTTTCTCTTTCAATTTTTTTTGTATCCTGAAGGCATGTGTAGCAGCAGTAGGAGATATCTTAGGTGTGACAGATGGGGTCAGCGATGGCTCTTTGCCTTTCTGGTTCTTTCTTGCATTTCCTTTTGCTCCTGTCTGCACATGCTCTGCATTCTGAGAATGTATCGTTTCACGGTGGGCCAGAAGTACCCCAGTACGGGTCTGCTGACAGAGCCTTACACCCTCCTTACACAGGACCCAGGGTGGAATTCATGCTACAGAATCCCACAGAGCTTTTTTCAGGCTTTTACTGCTGCTGTGTCAATGGGAATATGCATGAAAAAAACACGATTGATTGGTGTGCTGTAAATTGACAGTTTAGAAGCTACAACAAAAACTTTTGTTCCAAATATCATTGAGGCCAAGTTTGGAGCTATAGGGCTAAGAGGATAACTTAGCTTGCAAGTGATCAGAAATCTCAAAAGCATGTTTGTTTAAGGTTAGATTTGAGCTCATTGAGAGTTAAGGCATTCAGTTTTTAATGCTAATTGGTGGACTATAGGCTTTTTTACTTGTTGCCAAGTTGGTGGCCTGGCTGCAAAGAAAAATTGTGCAAATGTAATGTTTGCTTTTGTAAGATTTGTCCAATCCAATTTCACACCTTGGCCCTACCACTTAGCCCTATCCCTCTATTTTGTACAATCACACCTAAGGGTAGGGAGTCCCAATTGTTGTTAGGCTCAAGGGGTAGGGGAAATATTAGGGGCATATGGCCCTTCAAAAATGGAGGTTTTTCAAAGGCAAGTTTGAGTATTTTTCTTGTTGCAATTTATGGTAACCATGATTTAATGTGTAGTTTTAACGTTTTATGGCCATTTTCTTCAAACCAAAGCTAGCTAAATTTCCTGTTCCATCTTAAATGGTGCAACAGATGGCAGAGGCTGCAGAATTTAAGGTGGAATAAAACATTTAATAAAATAAAATATATTAAAATGTAATTTCAGCTCTCCATCACAGTGGAATTAAAGAATGGACAACAATAATTACTTGCTGCACCTTTAGTTGCTGAACTTTAGCGCTCCATTGCAGTCACATCAGCTTTGTAGGATCGTCGACAGGTTCTTGAAGGGTCGTCCCAATTCTTAGGGGTAGTATTTCACCTCTTTATCTTGTAACTATGTTCCAAAAGGAAAGAGTTACTCTCAAAAACAAGTAGTAGGGGTAAACAAAAAAAGCCCAAGTTTAAAATTTGATTCTGTTAGACTGTAAAGTTGTAGCGGTCAGGGCTGTTGCTTATTCTCCACTGGACCATCTATTTTTATTTGGAGTTTTTGCACTATTGGGTTAGGCCTGCCTTATTACAATAGCAATAGGGTGTTGATCCCTGTAATCCTTTTTTCCCTTCCTTCGCCTGTGGTTTGGAGTTATTATACTGAGCTTCATTTTATCATCGTTAAATCGGGCAAAAGCTCCCCCGCCGCAGAACTCTCAGGAACACAAACTACTTAGACAAGCGTGACATGTTAACAAAGCCTGCGATTCTCAGCACCACGTCAAAACAGCGGAGCACCCTTTAAACAAATCCGTCGAACAAGTGGCCCATGATGGGTGTTCATTAATCATTAGAGGATCTGCATGGGTCATTACATCTGTAAACTGCCTCGGTGGAGTCTTCTCACCAGCCCATGGCTGTGAATAATGAGCCTGCGAGGACACCAAAGCTCCAGAGATCTACATGACTCTTTTTAGTTCCACCTAAAGCTCCATGCCAGCGCTCGCTTTCTTTCCCCTTCACTCAGGAGCAGCGAACATAAAAAAGTGGATTAATGTTTAAAGATTTGTAATGTTGCCACATTTCTCAAGTCGGAGAACAGTGAGTGAAAGCATGGATTACTGAAGTGGCGAGATTACTGTAGCTCAAACCCGAAATCCCCTCAGCTCTCTCCATGTGGAAGCCTGATGCTGATTTATTGGAAAGACGAGTGCAGAAAGTGTATGTGTCGAGAAGAAGAAAGTACCTCAGTGGAAAGACATTGAAGCCCTTTTTTTTTTCTTTCTTTCTTTTTTTTGGTTTTGTTGATGCCTTTCTTTTTTGTGGCATTTTAATAATAATATATCTTTAGATGCTCTTGGTGTTGTGGTGAAAGGACGAGGGCAAAGAGTGCAAAGAAGCTGTGCGTGAAAAGTCAACATTTGGCAACCCTCAATGTGGAAGAGGAAAAGGTTTTGAACAAGGCTAGCTAAACAAAAAGAACAAAAAAAAAAAAAGCCCTGGAACTTCTTTGGCTTATTAGATTAGATTCTTCTTCTTTGGCCAGCCTTCTTCTTGTTGACGTCTAGGCGGAAATGTAATGTTTATGCTGAAGCCATTGCGCTCTTCCCAGAGTGATTTATCTGTCACATGGTGAGTGAGAACAGTACAACATGGGAAATGTCTTTTTTTTTTTTTTTTTTTTTTAGAGGAAATACATTTACAGAACGAATATGTGCCCCCCATTTAGTGAAGTAATATAAGGAAAGAATTTTTTCATCTTTTTTAAATCCTCATAAAGCATTTTCTTTACTGCATCTGTTTCTCTGTTATTTACCATATAGGCACTGTTGATCAAAGGCCTACGCTTTTAACAGGACCTCCTTGCCGGGTTCATTTGTCTTCCTGCCTGTCTTTTTTTGTGCTTCCTTCATTAACTAGGCACTTGTGTAAAAAAAAGAGAGAGAGAGAGCCTCCTGGAAAAAAACTCTTAAAAACAGTGCCACGGGACCACCGCTCACCAGCGGCAGCAACAGCAAAGATTCCTTGCCTTAGTGGCATCAAGCTCCAGAAAGATTTTTTTCTTCAGTCATTTTTACCTCACGGTTGCCAGACTTTAACCACCAGTTTTTGATTTCTACCCTACCTGGCAACACCAGTTGTTTTTAAATAGAAAAATAGTAGAGAAATGCTGGAATTGGCTTTAAGCTCGGCTTGAGCTGGTGCTCTGTCTAGCAGGTGGCTGGGACGAGTTGGAGCTCCAGGAGAAGAGCGGGCTAATCTCTTCAGAAGCCAAGCCGAGGAGGAGCTGAATGGAATTTGCTTAGCTTTGGATTCTGGGTTGTGTGTTTAAGCCCCGCTAGCAGGCTAGCTTCCACACTTGCAGAGATGTTACCGGCTGTAGATGGATGACTTCCTGAACCTAGACATTAATGCCTCCTGGTACTTCTCCGTGCTATAAAACCTCCGGCATGCCACAGTCAGTCTTGGCCTATATGACTTCTGAGGCTACAGGGGCCTCTCTGCCATGGTTAATGATGGATTATGGAAAATCATAAAACTCTCCAAGGTCGCTTATTCCACCCCCACCCTACTCCAGCCCTGCCTGAGATCTCAGACATAAAGGCTAGCGCAGACCATGGGGCTTAGTGTGGGGATTAGCATGGGCTTTTGGCTGGTTTTAAAGGTGTGAGAGGGGGACTGACGCTACAGCTGGAGATTTGGCTAGCTGGCATCATCTGCAGCTGGTTGGATGGTGGAGGTCCCTGTGGCCACTGTTGGCTTGCTTTAGGCCAGGTGCCACTAAGGACTACGCTGTTAATGGGGGTTGGATTGCACTTGTGACCACTGATGGCTTCTGTGAACTGCTGCCTGCCGTTTGCCCTGTAGTTTGCTTGTTCAGTGTAGATTTGTGGAGTTTGTGGAGGAAACTTGATCCAAACATACCTTTGCTTGTTGCTCAAACTTGACGCAACCTAACCTTTTGCAAACCAGACCAGACCAATTAGCATCTTGCATTATTTAAACACCAAAAGGTCCTATGGTTTAATACTTATCTTTATGTGGTTTCTGACTCTTTATTGCCGCATCCACATTGCAAGGCTTACTTAATAATGTTACCATATTGAAGGTTCACATTCATATTGACACTTTTTATGCACATTGTTTTCTTGGAGTCATTATAAATTAGGAAACCAGTTTCTGATTTAAATATGAAGAGGAGTTCTGTTAAGCTCAACATGTCGTCCGTATACGGATACAGTCCAGCCCTTCAACAAAAAGAGCCAAGTAGTTTGTTAGCTACACCACTAGTGGAAAAAGCTGAAAAATTACGTTTTTGACCATTATTGAGCTAAATACTTTAAACTATTCCTACATTTTTTCAGATTCTTTTCATTGATTATTTATTTTAAATGTTATTAAAGCATGTTCAGTTTTGATTAATTTTGTCTTTTACCATTTATAGAAATTGGAACATGGTTTATGTGACACACAACTGTTCTGCAGCATTACAAATATGGCCGCTAAGTTGGACAGACTTTCCTAAAAGAAATTTGCCCTCAATTATCAACAGCACTCGTACTAAGTGCACTCAATAATAAATAATAATTCTGATAAAATCACATGAAACAAATATATATATATTCACTTCAGCTTGGTATTGTGAACAGAGTGAATAGAGAGTCAGTATGTGTGAGAAACAAAGTGATCAAGACTGACCTTTTCTGTACATTTGACCATGTTTGCTAGATTAGCCTCAATAGTTCTGCATTTTGAGTAAAAAGGAAAATTATGTAAATGTTATTTTGCTGTGTTTTTATTTTGTTCCTTAAAGTCTGGCGAAGAAAAATGCTCCTTCTTGTCTTTTAATAGGTTCTCTCACACTAGATGCCCTTAAATACACTCACACTCAGTCTCTCTCTCTCTTTCTCTCTCTGCACAGTTCCCACCAGACCACCTGGTGCCGCAGCAAGCAGGACTTTGAAGTCTGAGAGAGTAGGATTAATTTAATTATATATTTACATGCATTCATAATTAATGAAGGGGCCCTGGCAGGTTTGCCGTCTGCAGAGCTTCATTTCAGGCTCTCCATTTCAGCTAAGGATTAACTTGGGGCCGGTTCTCATTGTTTCCTCAAAGTCTCTGACTGCCATTCCTCTTTAACCGCATCGTCAGTGTATTAAAATAGTTGACTGTAATCAAATCGCAGCCTCTGTCATCATAGCCCCCCCCACACTGTTCTGTGTGATGGGTAAATGCTAACAGCTTTTTAGCTAAATATAGTCCCTGCCTCCAATAAATCAGGAAGTTTGGGATTGGCTGTGAACTCCATGCAGCTAAGGTGCAGCAGTATGTAATGTTCATGCTTTGCTTTTTTTTTTTTTTTTTTCCAAAAGCTAAAACCATTCCAGTCCATTTAAAAAGCAGGCACTATTTTTGTCATGACTGGAATTTGGTTATCTTCCCATCGTTTGCTATTTCAGCCTTTTTCCAAAACCACCAGATGGTTCAACTCAGGCCAGAGATGTTCATTTTCCTGTGGGTTGGGACAACCTGAACGAGGCTCGTGTCCTAGCATCTTCATGCAGCCTAGGCTGGCTTTAGCTTGTTGACAGGCCACTGGCATCCCTCAAATTCGATTTGGTGTGCAAGACTGGCTCAGCTGTTCCAGCAGTTTGATAACAGCGTGGGTTTTGGGAAGAGCGCTTGTATATACCCACACCGCAAGTTAAACTCCCCAGATCCTTGCAAACAAACTAAGCTTTGGGGAGAAAAACAACCCCAAAACGTCCAGAGTCTGTGGGATTTTCCAAACATGCAGCCTTGGTTATGATTTGGATCCTGGTGAACGTTCCGTTCCCAATTATTACGTTTTCCCAGGCTGTAGAGAGCTTCTGTCCTGTCTTCTTAGGAAGAACAGTATGTTATCTAAGTTGTGATAGTCTGTCTTACAATATTGGCGTTATCAGTATAAATAAGTGCAGTGCCAGTATACTGGCATGCCAAAGTATGAAGTGTTTTCTCAAGAAAACAGCTTGCAAACAGACACACATGTATACATTGTGAGGTGTTATCTTGTGAGTGATGCTGAACACTGCCCAAAATGCTTTTGAGAACATGACATGACATATATCTGAGTTTGAGTCAGGCCAGATAGTGAGTGACTGATAGATGAGACGGTCTATATTAAAAGTTCTGGGGTCATTCCAAATTGTCTTGTGTGTACCAGAAATACTTAATGGAAGGCATTATCACCCACAGTGGTCTGTGCAGTGGGTGGTAATGATAAATACCAGGGGCATCTGGCTAGAATTGTCAAGAAAAGCGAAGCTCTTACATGCATATGCACAATCAATGCAGAAAGCCCCCCAAAAAAATTTTTGCAGCATTTTTTGGCAAAATTCATGGGACATGCTGCTAATTCCTGTCCTGTGACTTTTGGCATGTGTCTATTAAAACAAGGTCATGATGGTTAGGAGAATAAATTAGTGAGTGATAGATGAGTGAGTTGTTGGTTGGTTGGTTGGTTGGTTGGTTGGATGGAAAAGTAGATGGATGGATGGATGCATGAATAGGTGTTTGTACAGCTAAGTACAATATGGTTGGATGTGTAGATTTGGATTGATGGGTCAGTAGATGGATGTTTTGATCAGTATATAATTAATCAGTTGAGTAGGCAGATGGATGAACGGGTTAGTAGATTTTTGGTTGTTTGGCTGGATGATTTACATCAAAAGAGTTCAATAGGTTGATTTGTGGACGAATAAATTGTTTCCTTATTGTTCCCTAAAGAGAACATTTCTAGTTGTTTTTTTTTTTGTTTTTTTGTTTTTTTTTTAGGACCAGTGTGTTGATTCATTCCAAAGGCTCTACACAATCACAGTATGTAGCATTATAATGTCGGCAGTACTAGCTATGCAAGCTAAAAAACATTCTGAATATGAATGAATGTTTTTTCAGGCCTGGTTTTGTACCGATAGCATTTATTGTGTAGCCATTGAGTAGCAACTCGCTTTTGCGTTATATTGTAACCGCAAGAGTCAAAGAAGCCGCTCGCCTTTCATTATGCAGAAAAAGAGTAATGGAAAGTGCTGGTTTTTCATCTTCTGAATGTGTGGGAATGAATGTCTGGGCCTGGTGGTGAAATTCCCAGTCAGTCGCTCTGCTGAGGTGTGTGGTATGTCATTAGTGAAAGGCAGCGTGTCTGCAGCGCCTGTTTGAATGTGTGCACCATTCTCTCCACAGTGATTAAGCCAAATGACCTAGCGGACTGAGAACAAAGTGAAACCACTTCAGTGGGCTGCCACATTCCTCCTCTCACCACATAATCAACACTCGAGCCCACCAGTGAAAGAGTGAAAGAGCAGCCCACAGAGCCCGGCTTCTGCACAGCCTGAGGAAAAAACAGCGCGTTTGGACGCTCTGCGTGTACGATGTCTAGGTCACGATCTTTTGAGGCCAGTGTGGTTTATATTTTTTCACTGGTTTGGAAATGTGGTCATAGTCCTTTAAGACGTATGCTTTATTTATCTTTCATTTTACCCATTTTTAACAACGGCATTACTAATGGTGTGTGTGTGTGTGTATGTACAGCTGTGAAAAGCACAATTTCATCTTTATTATGAGGTTAGGTTGTATGCCAGTGCGCTATCAAGACAAAGTATGACACAAGCTTTTAAAAATTGGAATAAGCAATATGGGTGTGCAAATGCATCAGTCTGATTCTAATTATGTAGATGTTTCCCCCAAAAAATAGGTTATTTTTCTGTGCTGTGAGCATCTTTGAGTCGTCGTTTCAGTGTAGAGTGTGTCCCAAACCACAGACTACCATACTAAATAGTATGTTTAAAAAAATGTATATAATGTAGTTAGTAAAGTATAGACGTGTGTGCATTGGAACCAAAGCATGAATTAGGACATCATGGAAGCCTAATAACACCTCAATGCAACTTTTTTTATTAATAACAAATTCTTCACTTATTTAAGTAAAAAAAGGACTAATAGTTTAGTAAACGAGATTAAACTGTTCAGCAGACTGCAGTTATTGAACTTCTCATAGTTCAGTTTTGATCACAATGTAAGGCAGAATAATTGGAATGTGGTATTTTGTCTATAAAACACACACACACACACACACACAGAGAGAAAGAACGCTTGTTGATGGAGGCTCCGTGTGGCCTGTGGTGTGTCCTGGCCTGCTCTGTGGGATCACACAAACACTCACTCACTCACTGCGCTTGTTGGCTTGGACAGGCCTGTGTGTGTTGATGCTGATCCACTTCAAAAACCAAAACCCCACATTTCTCATCTTCTGTGGTTCAATGGTCATTGATTTGATTCACCATTGATAGTAAAAGAAAATAGATCAATTATTTTAATAATATTAACACATTTTCCAATTTACATAAGCCTCTGACTTATCAATTAAATTAAATTATTAAATCACAGATTTAATAGACTTCATACTGGATGATTACTCCAGTGTTTTACTTTGCTTCTCCAGGAGAATTCAACCCAGTAGCCGAAGTTCTATCAGCTTGTGCAATCCCCACACTTGAATGAATGTCACTGGGGGGGAAAGCTAGCAAAGTTTACCTCACATTCCCAGATGATTCCCTTTCAGTCCCCCGTGGGTGAAGAGGTTTTTTTTTTTGCTATTTTGTAGCTATTAGTCATCTCAAAAATTATATATATTTTTTGAGTGACAGCTGAAATATACAATATATATATAATAAATATCCCATTTTTTTGTGTTCACACTGGGCATAATAATTGAGCTAAGCTTAATGAAAAAAAAAGAAAAATATGCCACTTTTGCTGCGTTCACATTACAGGCCTGAAGTGGCACGAAGTGTGTGGTTTGAGGGTCTTTACCACACGCAGCCACAGCAGCACAAGCCTGCCAGGAAGCTTTCTGCCATTGTCTGTTGTAACGCTGCGAGGTCACAAACACAGCTGTGCGGTTGAGCAGAAGGCTGCATGCCTCCGTGTGCACTATTATTTATGAAAGGGGGGGGGGGGGGGGGGGGGTCAGAAAAAATACAGCATAATCATGGAAGTAAAGATTTTGGATTGCAGTGCAGGACCCTTGTCCTGTCCTCCCATTAATCTGAAAATTACCCCCCATTTTCGCCGGGGGCTCTTTTTTGGCAGCTGGTTGGCCGGGCTGAAAGCTGACATAGTGGCCTTTTTGTTTTTCTCCTTTGAACCTCCAAGACCTTTCTTCTCCCTCCATCCTCAATATTATTCCCCGAGCTTAGCCCTGATTAATACAGTAGAGGCTAATTTACTGGGTCATTTGCTCTAATCCCTAAAAACAATAAGTGGTGAGAGACGATGCTCACTCTGCTGCTCGACTGTGGTCCAGAAGAAAGCGTTCCTGTGTTCTTCTGTAATGCGCGGAGTCCTCGAACGGCACGGCTCAAAACAGATGTGTGCGGCAAAGGAGGACGGAACGAGTCGGGAGCGGGAACCAGAGTCTTTCAGTGCTCTTTAATTTATTGGCGAAATTTGTAGTTTGTTACAGTTTGAAGACATAATAACATCACATATTTTACATCATTTGACCATGAGCTTCCTTTTTTATTACATTACTGCACGCTGTGGCAGTAAACACTGTTAGAGATCCAGCATGCTATCCTGCGAACATGCTGTAGACCTTCAAAGTACTAAGTTTTAATGCATTTTCGTCTTTGTTTAACATGATTTCCATTGGAATTAACATTTTAAATCAGTTAAAGAGCTGCATAGTTGCAGTAGCGGTGATATTTGTGATACTGTAATTACAGAATTAATTAATAGATGCTGATACCAATGCAGTATTAGTGTAAAGTGAATGTGTTTTGTGAGGAAAGACAAAAAAAAAGAGTAAAGACTTTTAAAACAACTAACCAGTTCCCCCCTCTCAAGATTACATTAACCAGCCCAGTACAGTACAGTGAGTATCAGACACAGCAGAGCTAACAAACATCACTAACAGCACAGGATGTATCAGACTCTTTCAACTGGTGCTAGACAGCATTAAAGTACACTTGAATGGCTTGAAAGAACATTACATTACAGAAGCACTGCATGATGATGCATTAGCAAGTTTGCCTTTCGAAAGGTTAATCAGGTGCCTACCCAATATTGAGGTACTCAACGTGTATCAAGTGTATCTTTGTTATTTTTTGGAGTGGTACAGTATCTTTAATCTTTACCTTTATATAAAGGAAAGTGTTTTTAAGTGTTTTTTAGAAGTGTATGTATACAATAGTAACTGTATGCTAGAGGTTATGCTATTATACAGTGAATGTTGAATGTTAAATGAATGTTAGAGTTGGCAGCTCTGTCTTAGCGAACAAATCCTTTATATAATTCAGACTTTGCATGCATGTTGTACACCACTCATGGCTCTCTGTGTTTCATGTCCATCCTTCAGAGCAGCTCGGTCCGCAGGATTCCTGACTGGCATATTCATTACAGCCTTCAGAGTGAGTCTGCTCTTGAGACTTTGCCCCAGGCTAGCCACAGTGAAGCACAGTGCGTAGCCCAGCGGCTCGACCGGTCCTCAGAGACTTCCCTGATCTGTACCGGCCCTTTTGCGGGAACGGCTTATTTGAGAACAGAAAAGCGGCTGTTTATTGAGCTGCTTTAAAGCTACGCTGTCGTTTTCTAGTCAAGTGGAGAGCACCCACTTACACCGCACAAAAGTTTGCGTAACAGTTTCTCCTGGGCCAGCGAGGGCTGCCAGTTCTCCGGCAGGCCGCTCTGAACATAAACATCACATTCTAATGGCTGCATACCAGGCCTGCGCTTAGCTGGCATGGTCAGTGCTGCAGAGGGGCTTCTGCTGCTCATGAAAAGCTGCTTGCTTTGTCTCCAGCAGCAG
The DNA here is from genome assembly GCF_023375975.1 of Astyanax mexicanus. Lineage (NCBI taxonomy): Eukaryota > Metazoa > Chordata > Actinopteri > Characiformes > Acestrorhamphidae > Astyanax > Astyanax mexicanus. The sequence goes on from NC_064408.1 coordinate 94,524,555, forward strand.
GTCAGCGGAGGACTCTTGCATCAGTGTGTGGCCAAGCGAAGTCTTGTCTTGTTGGCTTTTTCTCTTTCTTTTTTTTTTTTCCTCGGTGCAATAATGAGGGTAATTAAAACGAGGCTGTAATTGCTGGCCCTCCCTCCTATCCATTCAGCCAGAGCAGAAAATAGAAGAGCTATTTTGGACTGACCATTTTCTAAAATTGCAGTGCTGAAAGGAAGGCGTGGGTGTTGGTGTCATCCTGGAGCGCAACGGCCATGGGGGTGAATTTGAGGCTTGCCGGCAGAGCTCATTATCTGACTGAATTGTGCTAAATTAGCGTTAATGCTACTGATTAAGGCAAGGTTTTTAGTTACTAAGAGCTTGCAGTGAATGCATTTACATACAATAAAAAAAATGATTGTTCAAGTAGTCAAGTAAACAGCATACTCACGATTTGTCAGATCAGAGTAAGATGGCTGAAATAACAACAAAAAAAAAAAGATGCAGAGCTTTCAGGCCTCAAATAATGCAAAGAAAACTAGTTTATATTCATACAATTTTAAGAGTTCAGAAATCAATATTTGGTGGAATAGCCCTGGTTTTTAATCACAGTTTGTCATGCATCTTGGAATGTTCTCCTCCACCAGTCTTACACACTGCTTTTGGATAACTTTATGCCACTCCTGGTGGAAAAATTCAAGCAGTTCAGCTTGGTTTAATGGCTTGTGATTATCCTTCTTCCTCTTGATTATATTCCAGAGGTTTTTAATTTGGTAAAATCAAAGAAACTCATCATTTTAAGTGATCTCCTATTTTTTCCAGAGCTGTATGTGAACAAACATACAAATAAACAAAACCGATAATATCATTATTATCAAATAATATTGAGGTCATGTCCATTTACTGTACGATAATTCAAAAAATGTAATTATGGTGACAGGTCTAAAAAGAGCTGGATTTTATCTCAGTAAAAAGATTTCACAATCCATGTTTACTTAGAACTAGATTAGTGTCAGATTTCTCAGCGATTTCTAAGTGAAAACAGACTGTGGTATTGGAAATAAGAGATAGATACACTGAAACTGAAAAAAATTAATAATCCTAAACTTTTAGCTGATATATGTGCATATTGTGTCTTGATATGTTAAAAAATACCTGCATCTGTGTTTATTGGCTGGTTACAAAGTAAATCCAATTATTGATGTTTCCCATAATCTGACTACCCAAGTTCAAGTCAAAAATGTTGACTGGATTACTGACATCAAATTATGAAATGCATGTAAACGTCCTTCATATTAGTGGCAAATTCGATAATTTGCTGATGCACTGTTGCGATATTATCTTATACGATAATATCTTAAACATGTAAAATACAGCATGCGCATGAGCCTCTAACCAATCACTGAATGATTCACACTCGCACAGCCCCAACAAACATTAGCAGGTATATACTGTATATAGTGCAGCCCAATTTTAAAGCACATCACATCAAGGGTTTGCCTGTGAGTGTGTGTGCATCATTTAGATATGTGTATGTGAAAACTGTGTCTGGACCCTGCCACCCCTACTCCTGGGGGTTTGTCCAAACAGCGCCAGTGTTTGCACAGCGCTGTCGGGGAGACTGTTCTGGCTGGCCCTCGCACTGCCTGTCTGAAACCCGTGCTGTCCAAAAAAGCTCTTACAGCTCCATCTGAGAAACAGCTTATCAGCAGAGCTGCTGCCCAGGATGTAAAACATGCAGAAATGTGCCAATTTACACTTTAAAGCTTGAAATTCTGAGCTGTAAAAAATAATTGTTTAAGAGAAGAATAAAACCAAGGGGTGATTCAAGGATCAGAGGTTGCTTATTAAAAAAGAAAGAAAGAAAGAAAGAAAGAAAGAAAGAAAATAGAAAAAACTGTACTTTAAATTGAGGAGAGTTCCCAAGAGGGGTGAGAGTGTCATTTCAGAATTAAAAGAATAATTAAGATTCAAATCAGAAATCCAAAATTATATGTACAGGGTACAGATGTGTTACTTTTATTTTAAAAACCTTTTCAGCAGATAAGAAGATAATGCTATAGTACTACAATAAAAAAAAATCCTCCCACAGCTGTATTTTCTGTTATCTGGTCTAATTTAAATAGCTAAAAGCGTAAAATCTCTTGAAAAAACACTATGGATTTTTCAGGGCATCTGCTTTATATATAAACCTTATTCTTTCAACTGGACCAGAACTTGCTATATACTTTGGAAATACAACCCAATATCCATCATTACATTACATTATATGACATTATATTTAGCAGACGCTTTTGTCCAATCGACTTACAGTAATGATGAACATTTAATAACGGAGGACATAGAAGTTCAAGGTTAAAAAAAAAAAAAAAAAACATTTTTAGGCAGGAACTAAAGGAGGCCAAATCAAAATAGTGGAATAGAGAAAGAAAAAAGGGGAAGAAGGAAATGAGGTTAAAAGTAGTTTGTTAGTTGGAGGAGTTAGGAGATTAAGTGCTCTTTAAAGAGCTCTGTCTTTATCTATAATATAAAGAAAGAAAACGCACATATATGTAGATATGTTCCCAGACTGAATGTCTGGATATTTCCCGCCCTTTTCCTCTTAGTCCTCAGGGCCCTTTTCAAAGCCATTGTCAGGGCTATATTTGAGGTTTGAGGGTCAGCAGTGCTTGTTGGTGTGAGCATTAGTGAGAGGAAGATGTGAGAGATGTTCTAGTGAAGGCTCAGGTGCGTAAACACCCATTTGTTTCGGCCCGTTGCTTCCGGACAAAAGGGGCCCCAGCAGCAATCTGGTGTGTGCCGTAAGGTGTTCACACTAATGACTTTCATCATGCATTAATAAAGGTCAATAACGCTGCCTGCTTTCCTTCAGGGAAAACACTACTCTCCACAAATACCAGTGGAGAGGGCATGCTGGGAAACGTTCTGCCACATGACTTTCTAATGTGAAGGTGTTATTGGCTGATTAATTTACATATATATCTTTTAGCAGTGAGAGCTGAGTTGTCCTCTCAGGTCTTCACTCATCACTTTTTTACTATACGTTGAATATATATTGCAAAATCAGTTGAGAATGAATTATTCATTGACAGAATGCATAATTAATTGCATGGTTGCATAATCATTTTCATTTACTTTACATTCTGAATTAACTGACTGTGCACTCTGACTCTCGGCTCCTCACTCTGCAAGTTCTATACAGTTTTAAGGATCTGTAAGTGGGTAATTTTGGTAAATTGTAGCATGCCTTTTTTATTTCATAACTGTAGAATTTATAACTATATTAAGGAAAATGCATTATATTCTAGGAATGTCTAGGTTATACTGGACTTCTGCACTTTAAATATCTGCCTTATATACAGTCCTGTGAACCGTTTTATTCTTTTAGAAGTTCCAACTTATACAACATACTTAATATTAAATAGAACTTTGCTACGTGATCCAGTTTGGACATTTCTACTGTTTTTGATTCATCATGATTGCTTTTTTTTTATGGAATTTTGAGCAGAATCTTGGACACAATTTAAAACTTTTAATATTTTCTCACCTTATTTCCATTATTTAAAGCCACACAGACCCAACCAACAAGCACAAGAATGTGAACCACATGGTCCCCTCTGGCCAAGCTGGACTGTCTTTGTCATCTTCACTGATGCATAGAGTTAAGTTGACCCCCCCCCCCCCCCCCCCCCCAACTCCAAACGGGTGTTGAGGGCAGTGAGGGGGTTAATGTAGCGGAACCTCCTCTCTCTGTCCGAAATGCCTTGGGTTCCTCACACCCCACCAGGGGTCACCACACCCAGGCCTTCTGAGAGACAGGCAGGCTAGCTCTGCGCTGGGATTGGCTGCCTTTGGTCTAGTGGCCAAACGTTGCCAACCAATGGGGAAAGTGTGTGTTGTAGTGGGACAGATGAGTGTGAGCTCTTGTCAGTGTGGAGCGGAAGGGAATGCACTGAGTGTTAGGGTGTGTGTGTGTGTGTCTGTGTGAGGGTAGCTAAAGAGAGGGAAGAGAGGTATGAGAGCACTGTAGGGAGCACACAGGTAGGATTTAAAAGCACCGTGAGGAACTCTGACTTGTGGTTTTGCTGTTATTGCTAATCATTTTTCATTAGTTGCAGCCTTTTTCAGCACATTTGTACGCTGCATGTCAGCACACTCATTATTTTAAGCCGTTTTTGTTATTGCAAGTTTAAAGTGGTCAGTGTGACGTGAGCCATTTTTCTCCAGGGTCCTGCTGTTTGGTTTGTGGAAGCTATATATACAGTATAATACACACAGATGACATGCAGTTTAAATGTAGAACGTAAACGATTTATCAGACGCGAGTGTGTTTAAGTGCTTTAGCCAGCGATCTGGAAACGCCGTTCATTTTGTTATTTATTTCATTTATTTTATGCTCATGTTATTTTTGGTCTGTCCAAAGACAGAAAAAGGAGAGTTTGTCTTTTAGATCTAATGCAGTCAGGGGAGCATTTGTTCTTACTTCATTTCTTTTCAGCATGTCTTGCTTTCTTTCTCTCTCTCTATTTGTCTCACTATACTTGCATATATTAATAAGAACATTTTTTTTTTTTTTTTTTTACCCCCCAGACTTGCTGGTGGATGAACCAGTGGCCTGAGAGTAGCAGTGTTGGTCCCAGTGTGTGGTGTGTGTGCGTGTGTTCGTGGTGATGAAGCACTTGTGTCTGGGCTGGCTCCTGGCCCTGGGCCTGGCTGCCTCAGTGGCCTCAGGCTTCACCACCCGGAGTCAGAGCCTGAGGGGCAGAGTGCAGCGCGACCGGAGAAACATCCGCCCCAACATCATCCTCATCATGACGGACGACCAGGACGTGGAGCTGGGTGAGAAAAGCATACAGATACCACACATTGCTTTTTTTTTTTTTTTTTTCCTTTTTTTTTCCCTTCAAATGAAATGAAAAACGGAACAAAACATTCCATTTAATAAATCATAATGAATAATCTTAAATGTTTAGTGTTGAATGGAACACTTAAACAGCCTGTTTTTAAACCAAGACTCTGTAAACAATGACTTGGACCTTCAAAGCTCACTTTAATAGATATGTTATAGAGAGAAACATGAGCATAAAGGAACAGACAGCAAAGCAGGCCTTGGTTTTTATACTTGCCAATTCAGATGTCTGCATGTCTTCAATAAGGAATTTTTCAGCGGAGTGGCTTTTGGTCTGAGAGAGTGAAGGACATACTGTAGTATTGAGTTACTTTTATTATACATGAGAACGGGTCAAAGCAAGTGTGCTGGTTAGCCATTTCCGCTGCCCTGTCACTCTTCTCCCCGAACGCTCATTTTCATTCGAGTTGTTCATTATTAACTGAAGGCAGCCAGGAAAAAATGATTTAGTGTTTGGAGAGGAGGCCTGTGCCCTTAGCTGGAGTGTTTTCCAATCCTTGATGATTTTGCAGTCTAGGCATTCTGCTTCCTCGCCATCAGAACTGCCTCTCGCCATCATCATAATCATAATTATCATCAACCGGACTAAATTCCTCGCTTTGACTGTATAACAATCAGCAGCCCTCCATCTCAGCCAGTCACATTCGGCGCTCGCCGGCCGTTTCGCATTTTAATCTTCTGCGACTGGAAACGGTCGTGCTCGAGTGTCTGAAAGCCTCGAGGCGTTTAGTCATGCGACCGCAGACGGTCCCTGCAATGCCACAAAGTGTGTAACATTCTCCACCAACAGCTCGAGCTTCTCAAGTATCCCCATCACCCATAGTTCATCAGACTCCACTCATACATATGAAGGCACTCCAAGCTCTGAACCCTGTGAACTTTTACACACTGTATACTGTGCTGTTAGATTTCTGTGCTGTGCCAAAATTATTTGGCACACTTGTTCAGCAAAAGCCTTGTGTAACTGTCAGTCAGCTATCCCAGCAATCCAGCATTTAAAGCAGAGGTTTTCACATTTTTTCTGCTTGCCAAAATAAGCACTAAACTGTTTTTGTTTGTCATCATTTTGATTTGTGGGCATCTGATTGGTCTACGGAGAGAAAAAGCTTTCATGACAAATGCAACCTTGGCCATTGGGTAAACTCAGAAGGCATTCACTTCCAGTCAAAAGTTTGGACACACCTTCTCATTCAAAGTTTTTCTTTTGTAATTTATTCAATTTATTTTCTACATTGTAGATTAATGTTTAAGACATCAAAACAATTAAAGGAGAGATATGTAATTAGGTAGTAAACAAAAAAGTGATTGACCTCCACAATCCCCTGATTTAAACCTGATCTGAGATGGGGATTTGAGGTCATTTGGGGTGAGCTGGAGCTTCACAGCATAAAGTAAAAAGCTATAAGAAAACGAAAAAAACTATTGTTCAGCACCTCCAGAAACTCCTTCAAGACGCTGAGAAATCTATTCCATGTGACTCTCCCTCATGAAGACACTGAGATTAAAATACAAAGAGGGTGCAGATCATATTCTGGTTTAACACTGTATTCACAAAATAATTCTGTATTCTGTGACTTCAGTATTAAATTCTCAATGTAAAAAATCACAAAAAGAAAGAAAACACATTGAATGAGAAGAGCTACGTTTAAACATTTGACAGGTGCTGTATATAATATATAGGCTTCAAATGATGCACTGACTTTGAACTTGATAAAACACAGTGGATCAACACCAGCAGATGACATGTCTCTCCAAACCATCACTGATCATCAGGACGTTTTGGATTTTATTTGGAAATCAAGGGAGCAGAGTCTAGAGGAAGAGTGGAGAGACACACAGTGCAAGCTGCTTGAGGTCTAGTGTGAAGTTTCCTCAATCAGTGATGGTTTGGAGAGTCATGTCATCTGCTGGTGTTGATCCACTGTGTTTTATCAAGTCCAAAAAACAAGTGCAGTGCAGTGCAGTGTTTTCCCAGAAAATCTTACAGCACTTCATGCTTCCCTCTGCTGACAACTTTTATGGAGATGCAGATTTCATTTTCCAGCAGGACTTGGCACACTGCCCACACTGCCAAAAGTACCAATTGGTCTAATGTAATATTAAATAGATCACTCTGTGTGTAATACATCTATATAAAATACGAGTTTCACACTTTAAAAAGTTACTTTATTTTAGTAATTCAGTTCAATGATTTTCATTTTTTTCTAGATGCACTTTTATGTTTTTTTTTTTTTTTACATTCTTTTGAGTATCAGAAAATGACAGTACTTTATTCTCTCGCAGGCTCCTTGCAGGTCATGAACAAAACCCGTAAGATCATGGAGGACGGCGGCACCTCCTTCACTAATGCTTTTGTGACTACGCCAATGTGCTGCCCATCCCGATCATCCATGCTGACGGGCAAATACGTTCACAACCATAACACGTACACCAACAACGAGAACTGCTCATCACCGTCGTGGCAGGTCCAGCACGAGCCACGCTCCTTCGCTGTCTACCTCAACAACACTGGATACAGGACAGGTATGAACACGTTCCTTTAATAATTAATAGTTTGTTTGTATACTGTGATTAATAGCAGGTTTTATGCTCTTTGTTGAGGGTTATCAGTTCTGATTCTGAGGGTTTTAGTTCAGAATAGTTTAGTGATTTTCTTGCACACATAATGAGTTGAATCAGGTGTGCTTACACAGGGAATAAAAGGGAGGGCTGCAGGACTAAAACTGGACCCCCATCCAGTTATGTTTTTAATAGATAGCATTGTTCAGTGTTAAATACTCATAATTTGCCAATATTTTCTGTAGCCTGTCTAGGTTTTTTTTTTTTTTTTTTTTTTTTTTTTTTTTTATCAATCATTTATCAATACATTGATTGTACCCCTCATTTTCAATGCAGCCGAGCCTTTACAAAATTAAAGGGACTGAAAAATAAGTTTAAATTATAAAAACAAGCAAACGATATAAGATTTAATTAAGAATAACTAAAATAATTTAAAATAAAGGATTTGCAGAAAGGCTAAAATGTAAAGCAACAAAACAAAGAGATAAATAGAAAGACAAAGAGGCCTAAATAACACCAAAATTATAAAAGGTAAATGATAGAACTAAACTAAATAAAGAATAATTATTTAAGTAAGTATAAAAAAATGAAAGGAAGAAAGAAATTAAATAAAAAGGTAAAAGGCCAAAGGTAAAACCAGTAATAAAACAAAAAAAGAAATGAATAAAATAAATAAAAAGGCTAAAAGGTAAAACATAAAATTATATAAATAAAAAGACAAAATAAATAAAATGACCCTCTATTAGTAAAATCCCAGTAACCTGCCAATTCACACCCACTCCTGAAAGACAAATGCCAACTTCATACACACACACACACAGCTGTCTGTCTTTCATGTGCTAAAGCTAAACCTGGCTAAGCTGTCCACCAGGCCCACCAGCCTGTTTGTCTTTGTGTGTGTGAGGCCTAAGTGCAGGGTCTTAATACTGTCTGTGCTCTCCAGCTGATCCGTTAGTCTACAATTATCTTTCTGGGCTGACTGGCAGCTTGCCCAGCTCTCTCAAGAGATGTTTGAACTTGGCTTAGTGAAATAGCGGAGATGTGCACTGATATGTAAGCAGACTTTTAAAAAAGCGCTTTTAAAGCAAGCCACAGTCGGATGTGCCGGGATGGAGGTGTCAAGACTGAGCCGTGTTTACCAACGCGGGTCTTTTCACACTTACAGGAATGGCATTTATCAGACACTAGAATCCAGAGTGACATACAGTTTAATTATGTTACAGAGGTATGAATGAGTTACTGTATAATCATATATGAAATGCCAGGAACTGTAGAAGACTTTTGCCACGACCCATGGAAGCTAAACAATGATGGCTTTTTGGACCTGCGGGATACACATGCAGAGTTTACTGCATTGAATGTGGAAGACACCGCCATTCATGATCATTAGCAACCACATTGCTGTCCACTGTGGGTGGTAATAGTTTCTGTGACATATTCATAGAAAACACACACGTTTGGTGATTCTAAATGTCTTCTCATCTTTAAAAATATTATACTTCATATGTCCGAAACAAGTATTAGAACTCGCTTGAGCATTAATTAAGGTCGCCTTGCCATGAACACACTGGCCAGAGTTCTGTCAGTCACAAGATAGCACCTCACAATGTATATGTAGGGTTTGTACGGTCATGAAAAACCTGTAATACGTTTTGTAAAAAACTAAAAATACCCAGAAAATTTTAAAAAGTCATGGAAATTAGAAAATTTTGTTTCCGTTTCTGTTTTGGTTAAAAAAAAAAAAAAAATTGGACAAATCTGTCACATCTCTCTAAATCCGTCACATTACCTATCTGTCTGTGAGTTTCAGCTTCAACTATAACTGTAAATTCACTCAGTGAGAGGAAATGCTGATTTAATGCTCTCTGGTTTCATTCAGACACATGTAAGGCAGAGACGTGCAAAATATGCAGAAATGTTTCTCAGCCAGTAAAGCGTGACATTTCAAAGTGTTTTAAATTAATTTGAGGTGAGATATAGACCTACAATAACCAGTTTTGACAGTTTTTTGGGTTTCTTGCCATGTCTTTACTGATGTTTTAAAGATCATATGTTCATTGAGCTCAGTGCTCATTCTGCTGGACCTCTCGGCCGCATTTGACACAGTCAACCATGACTTTCTCTTAACTATACTCTCAAACATGGGGATCGCAGACAATGTGCTGTCATGGTTCAGATCGTACCTCACTGGGCGCTCGTTCAAGGTGTCGTGGCAAGGACAGCTGTCCTCAGCCCGCTCCTTATCCACTGGGGTTCCCCAAGGTTCGGTACTGGGACCCCTTCTCTTCTCCATATACACCACCTCTCTTGGTCAGGTTGTCCGCTCACATGGATTTTCCTACCATTGCTTTGCTGATGACACCCAGCTATACCTGTCGTTCTCACCTGAAGATCACTCAATCTCTGCACGGATATCGCAGTGTCTCTCTGACATATCCTCATGGATGAGGGAGCATCACCTTCAATTAAATCTCTCAAAGACTGAACTTCTGGTTATACCAGCAAAACCATCTTTTCAACACAACTTCTCTATAAGCATCGACTCTCTCTCTCTCTCTCAACGACAAAGGTTGCTAGGAACCTGGGTGTTCTGGTTGATGACCAGCTCTCCTTCATGCACCATGTGGCCTCAGTTGCTCGGTCCTGCCGCTTTGCGCTCTATAACATCCGAAAAATTTGACCGTTCTTGACGCAACAGGCCACCCAACTCCTGGTGCAAGCGGTCGTCATCTCACGCCTCGACTACTGCAATGCCCTGCTAACTGGCCTCCCGTCCTGTGTAGTAAAACCACTCCAGATGATCCAGAATGCAGCAGCACGTCTGGTCTTCAACCAGCCAAATCGGGCACATGTCACCCCGCTGCTCATTGAGCTCCATTGGCTACCAGTTGATGCTCGCATCAAATTCAAAGCTCTTACTATCGCCTACAAGTTGATGACAGAACAGGCTCCTTCCTACCTGCACTCACTCCTGAAGGCTTACGCTACCTCCCGGCCGCTGCGCTCCTCCAATGAACGTCGCCTCGCTTTACCAAACGTTCACACAAAGCAATCCAGACTGTTCTCATACAGAGTTCCCCAATGGTGGAACAAACTACCTTCCACTACCAGATCAGGAGAATCTCTCGCTATCTTTAAGAAACTCCTGAAGACAGAGCTCTTCAAAGAGCACTTACTCTCTTAACACCTCTAACACACTAACTACTTCTAACCTCATTTCCTTCTTCCCCTCCTTCGCTCCTCTATCCTATTATTCCCCTTTGACCTCCTTTTATCCCTATCCAAAGATGTTTTACCTTTAAACTTATTTTACATTGTACTTGACTATTGTAAGTCGCTTTGGACAAAAGCATCTGCCAAATGTAATGTAATGTAATGTAATGTAATGTAAAATTGGCTGCGAAGGCATGAAAAAGTCATGAAAATGTATTGGTTGAAAAGTGTATGAACCCTGTATACCACAGGTGTGCTGTGGTTATTCCCAAGCTGTTGTGTTTCCTGACCTTATGATCAATTTACATACATGCAGATACATACATACATTAACAGCATGGCAGTGTACACTTGTGACCTCACCCAAGATCTCCTACTGGTGTAATGTTGTAAGCTTACCTGGGAAGCGGGATTGAACCCCGGTCTGCTGGATGGATTGTGGTGTGGAATAGTGTTTCATAGATTACATTAGACTTGTTTGACCTTAACCTGGATTTATTCAATTAAAAAAAAATGTAAAATCTAGTCTGATTTTTAGAAATGTTTTTTTTATAGATTATTGTAGACTTAACAGCACTAAACCCACAGTTTGCACTTTTTTACACTGATAAAGTGTGAGTAAAGCTTCACACACAATTAATGTAATGCAGAGCTGCTCTGCAACTACTAGGCCAAAAGTATGACTACAGTTTAGAATGCTGTAGTATTGAGTCAATTGTGATTTGGCTGGAGAAAAACACCTGTTGTGAATTGGCCTCATGCAATTTTTGATAGGACCTCCAGTTCACCCTTCCTTTGAAGAACATCTGCTTCTCTAATTGTTTGGTGTTTGATGGTTCACCTTTAGCTCCTCGCCACTTTCGTTGGTGTGAAGCTGAAGAAAGTTCTGGAAAATCTTAAAGAATAAAGCTTGTAATAATGATGATTATGATGATTCTCTTTGGTCCCCCACAGCTTTCTTCGGGAAGTACCTCAATGAATACAACGGCAGCTACATTCCTCCTGGGTGGCGCGAGTGGGTGGGGCTCATCAAAAATTCCCGCTTCTATAATTACACCGTCTGTCGGAACGGTTACAAGGAGAAGCACGGCGCGGAGTATACCAAGGTATGTGCCCGCTGGTCTGAGTTCACAGCCCTGTCACGGTGCCAGCGCAGGGGCTTAATAATCCAATCACCCCCTTTGTTTTTACCTTATGCCCAATTGTAAGGTCTGCTCTCGGCTAATTGCAGGTTTTCCACTCGCTCGTAATCCCAGGTTGATCTAAACTGCTTGGAATCTGATTAAATTAAAGGGAACACTTCTGAGCTGCTGTGGCGTCTCCTCGTTTTGTGCGACACCGAGTCTTATATCATCACGTGGTTCACCACAGCACTCTGGAGACGGAGTGGATATGTCCTCGGGGTGCAGTTTCTTTCAGGAACTGCGGTGCTGGTTTTGCTTTTTAGTATTAGAGGACGTGAAAATCCATCATATACGTTATAATATTTGGTTTTATATTGATATGCAGAGCCCCAAACTAAATAAACCTTTTGAAAGTGATGCATGTTTTTTTTTTTGTTTTCAAGGAATGATTCTTAAGTCAGAGAATAACGATACATCCAACTATATTTAGGTCAATTTGATTCATGATAGTAATTCCACAGTAACTGTAATTAACAGTAATTTTTTTCTTGCAATATTTTGTACTAAAAGTATTTAAAGACAACATGTTAAAGACAACATTGACAGGAGCTGGGAAGTAGGAGAAGTGTTGTGTATCGCATAATCCTGCTGGAGTGCATTGTTTGTGAAAGATGTGGTTGCATTTAATATCATAAATAATAGGATGCTCATTCTTTATATTGCACATATTGCCACATTGCAAATAAAATATTTGTATGCATTAAACCAGCCCTATTCTTCAGTAAACCTAAAGTAGTGGTCCTGGCATCATGCCAAACAACTCTGTTTGATGTCCTTTACTTTTAATGTCCAACTCTGTTTGATGGCTTTGACAAATAATTATTAGATTCTTAAACAATGCATAAACTATTGAAGCTGTACTGTAATACAAGTGCATCTTCCATTATTTAAAGTAAGGTATTTAAATCATCTTGTAATTTTAATGCAGTTATTCAGAATGTCCATGCATATAATGATATTATTTGTATTAGAGCTGTGTAATATTAAAAAAACATTATCTTACTATTTAAAAAATATATTTCTATTACAACAACTAATACTAGTTTTTTTTTTCTTTATTACCGACTTTATTAGAGCTATCAAAGGGAGAAAACTTGTGTGAAATCAATATAAAACCAAATATTTAACTAAGCAACTTGTTAAAGAATAGCAAGTAGCTCCTTCCAACCATAAAAGCAGCTTTTATACTCTTTTTTTTTAAATAAAAAATCTCCTTACATCAGTTAGAATATGAAAATTACTGCCACAAGTTCTTTACAGGTTTCTGACAGAATCGCAATCTACTTCAGATTCCCTCTGACAAGGTCTAAATGTAAAGATGTAAACATGTATTGTCCCGTTTGAAAATCTGAAAATTAAATCAGTCTAATTAATAATCTAATTTAGTTTAATTTAATGAACCTCCCAGCACTAATTTCTGATATATTTAATTAGAACAGTTAATAAAGTTTGCATTCTCTGCAGCCCTACTCCTCTTATCAAGCATCCAGCATCAGTAGGGCAGATTTCACAGTGTTTCACAGTGTTTTTTCGATCGGGTCTGGTCTGGTCTGATGGATGGGTAACTAAATGTTTGGCCTGGTGCTCAGATGCCAATGACTTGCTTGTTGAGTTAGACTGAGGTGTTGAGTTACTCATAGAGCTGTGAAGCAGCTCAGGCCACAGTGATGGAGAGCACTCTTGTGGTTTTAGTGGTTCAGCAGAGCGCAGGAACATTTTAATCAGTTCCAGCGTGGATGTCCCATCTGAACACGAGAGGACTGCATAAGAACAGCCGGAATGTCACAGTCCTGCAGGCAATAGAGCATCATCTTGTGGCCTACGGTGTTGCGTTTCAATAATCATCGATCTTCAGCCGTTCAGACGAACCTCCTCAGCCAGACCAAATAGCACTTTCACTCGGGATCGCTTTCCTGCTAAACTTTTTATGGTTTTTCCGACATCTCAGTCTCAAACAATGTGACTTTGCTTTGGCACCACATATCGCTGTCTGATTAGAGTGGTCTAGCTGTGAATACAGCCTACATTTAATTAATTTCTTATGGTTTACATCCAAGTAAATTGTTTTGCTGCTGTCTGGGAGACAGTAGACACTCATGGTCAGTTCATTCTGCTCTTCTCACAAACTCTTCACAAACTCTGACCAAATGGAAGCTGTCTGGTTCACATCCCTCCTCAAATAAATTACTATGCTCTGATGCATTTAAACAAACAGTCTGAAGAATCCAGAGGTGAAGGACGATCGTGTCCTGGACGCATGAGCAAACCCAGCTCATCATTTCCCTGTGTAAAATTTTGAAATGGAGAGAAGATGCTAATAAATGGAAACCAGGCCATTTAATTTGAGTGTTTAGACGTCAAAGGAAAGCTTTGTTTAGCTGATGCCTCTGTGCAGCATTCTCAATATGCTGATTAATGTGCATCTATTTTAAAGTACTAAAAATATAAACAATATTTAGCAATATTAACAGTAATTTTACTTGCTTATTTTTGTCTATAATGAAACGATCAGGCTAGTAAAAATTAAAAAAATGAATAGGACTCCGTTTGGCTTGACCTGCATTCCAGGCGATGCTGCTTTTAGTACTTCACCAGCACAATTGATCATGCTCCGTCATTGGCAGGCATCTTCCGGCTGATCCAAAAATAAATTGGGTTAAAAAAAAAAGAACCACTTCAGTTTCTGATTCAGTTTCTCTGATTTTACTATTTATAGATAAATGGTTTGAGTAAAATGAATATTGTCATTTAGAGCATTTATTTGCAGGAAATGAGAAATGACTGAAATAACAAAAAAGATGCAGAGCTTTCAGACCAGCAAAGAAAACAAGTTCATATTCATAAAGTTTTAAGAGTTCAGAAATCAATTTTTGGTGGAATAACTCTGGTTTTTAAACATAGTTTTCATGCATCTTGGTGGCATGTTCTCCTTCACCAGTCTTGCACACTGCTTTTGGAACTTTATGCCACTCTTGGTTTCAAGAGTTCAGTTTGGTTTGATTTGGCTTGTGGTCATCCATCTTCCTCTTGATTATATTCCAGAGGTTTTTAATGTGGTAAAATCAAAAACTTTTTGTTTCCAGAAAACATTTTTTTTTTTTTTGCATTTGATAAAATATGAATGAATGAATCACTACACTGAGACATGTGTGAAGTCTTAAGAGTAAGCATCAGTGATGTGCAGATTTGAAGGGGTTAACATTCTGCAGAAACCCTTTCTTAAAGCGAGCAGAAAGCTATCTCCCTCAGCAGCCTGTACCACAGCGAGTGTTAGTGTTAGCCCTAGCATGAGGCCTGCTGGGAAGGGGTTGAAGGAGCAGGAGGCCACCCCGGGGAGGCCCAGGTGGCTGGACCATAACTAGTCCAGGGCAGGACCCAGAACCGGTCCATGTGTGATCTTCAGAGGCCTCGTCCACATTCCTGTCTCAGCCTCGTATCGGCAGAGAGAGAGACCTCACTGTTGTCAAAACACTGAGCTAGCAGGGAGCCCTGACCCCCCCTCTCGCTGCTAACTGCTGGTGTTAACACCAATGTCATGTTCGATTAAGTGCTGCAGCATCACAGAGTGGCTCCTAAAGAAAAACACGCTTTCCCTGTAGCAACCAGGTGCTGCTGTGGTAAAAAAAAAAAACAGCACTGAGTGACTTACAACCAAGACTTCTTTATACCTGGTCCCTTCATGTGATTAAAGTATGTGGATAATATCCTGGTAAGATTTGAACCACATGCATTTACTGTGCACTTTGTAGACAAATGCTTCTCAAGTCAGTCAGACTGATCACTGCATTCCTCTTCTTTCTCATCACCTGCATTTAAGTGGTAATAGGAGGGGTTTTCATAGTCAAATGTGTCTTACCTATCAATGCCTGTTAATATTGATTAAATTAATCTGACTCTCATGGTGGCCAGCAATTCCACTCATTACCATTGACCAAATGTAACAAAATAAAAAATACATGTAGTTTCTGTAACATACTGTAAATAATACCAGCCCTTATATATATCAGCCTGTATATCTGTGTATATTGTCGTTGTCCAATGAAAAATCATGTATCTCCAAAAGAACAACTTTATAGAGGACAGATAAAACCGTCTTAACATTCCATAGTAGTCAATGCAAAAAGAGCCATTTTGGAGTATTTCTATTTGTCCATTCACCAAAAAATTTCAGCACAATGTACAGGAGAGTATGTGCCTTGTTTTCCATTGGATAGTGGCGATATTCGTTTATTTGCTGTCATTTCACAATGGAAATTTTATATTTAATTAAAATATCTATTTTAAGTGGTTTAATTTTCATTTTCTCTTTAAAATATTCATCAAAACGTTCTTTTTGGGTTTGTTGTTGTCTAGTATTTACTTATCAAATGTCTCTTGTGAAACAGAGTTTCTGTTTGTGATCAATGGTGTAATCTCTAATTTTGTTACTAATTTTTAATGCAATTGATGCCACCTTTATTAATCTCTTGCATACATTGTGTTACCATACGCGTTAACATAATATTTACATTGACTTCTATAGAATGTTAAGAAGGTTTTATCTCTCTCCTGTAAAATGGCTATTTTTAGGTCTTTTTTGTGGAATAACATTTAATGGAGTGCTTTACATAAGGAATATGCAAAGAAATTACTAGTAAAGTGTCAAAAAGCAAAATATTAAACATGGGAGAGTCTAATAAAGTGCAGATCAATAAAGACCACAAAATGATTTAAAAGCCAAATGATTGGTTTAAAGCCAGACTGTTTGAACCTTCAAGTATGTTCATATATGTGTGCCGTAAGAAGCTACAAATGGTAGTAGTAGTAGCTAATTTGAGCCCTACGTTTTTATTTATTTATTTATTTATTCTATTGAAATGTATCTTTGTTTGTTCAACAAATCAGTCTTAATAATGCAGACTGTTTATGCATCTTTCCATGCAGGACTACTTCACGGATCTCATCACCAACGACAGCATCAATTATTTCCGCATGTCTAAGCGGATGTACCCACACCGGCCAGTGATGATGGTGATCAGCCACGCGGCGCCCCACGGCCCGGAGGACTCGGCACCCCAGTACGCAGAGTTCTTCCCCAACGCTTCACAGCACATGTGAGTGAGTCCAAAGCACTTTGGGACAGGTTTTTTTTTGTGTCCTATTACAGGCAGTGTGCTGAACTCCCCTGAACCCAGTGTCCTCTCTTCTTTCTCCGTAAGGCGAGTTCTGCCTTCCCAAATAGGCCCTTGGCAATAGCATTGTTGAGTCTACATATTTTTAATGTTTCATACATTTTTATGATGGAGGATATTATAAGGGAGACAAAGCCTGTAGTTCTAGAGAACAGTGGCGCTCGGCATTCCAAGCTAAATAATTCTTCTCTCAATTTTACGAGGTTATAATTTGACTCGCAGGTAAATACAAGTCTGAAAATCTGAAGTTATGGATTTTTAGGGGGGCGGTTTCGTCCTTTGTGGGGCCACATATTTCAGAGAGGTTATTAAAAGGAGACTCTTAATCTGGGGAGATGACAGTACACTGAAATGCTGCTCTTGCAAATGACTTTACCACCATGACATCGAAGTGATTTATTGTGTAAGTACAGTTTTGGCGCATGTGAGCGAGGAAAGGGGGGGTCGGGAGAATTTTTTTTTATTTTTTTTTATGGGGCGTCTCTCTGGTGCCAAGCCCACGATGGGTTTGCAGCACTATCATCAGAACTTGATGGCTGAGGTCCTGTTCCAACAGGGAGAGCCGTGGCAACGGGCCTAATATCTTTGCCGTTAGCATCCCAAGTATCTCAAAAACCCAGGGAGGACAGGACAGCACCCTTATTCACTCATTGTTTGCCCTGGTGTTTTCCCTATTATTTCATATTCTCCTCTGGCAGGGCTTCTGACCCCCGACATATCAATCAGCCCGTCCATTCACCGCCGTGCGTTCCGGGGCGAGCGGAATGCATTGTTTGCTACGCGAACACCCTTTGTGACGTTATTAATATATTTTTAGCATGAGCTCATGCTTGTGAATAGATCAGGGAGGCCCCGGGTTCACCGTGACTGGCATATTGTCAGATTGCTGAGAATCTTGCTTGGCAAGTTTATCCAAATGAGCAAGTAGACGAGACGGCAGGAAAAATGTAACACTCAGAAATGAATGTGCTGCAGTTTCTAACGTTGAAGCTCCAATGCAGGTGAGCAAATAGACTAGCGTGTTGTCATATCTAACACTCTCAGTGCATTTACAGTAATACATTTCATCCTTCACTAAACCCAGAGATGCCAGGACCTTATGTTTACATGCTGTCATGACATGGATCTCTGCTTACTGACACTTTCCACTGTCTTACTGTGATACGATAGCAGTAGCAAACTAAATCTGAGCCTTCAGTTTAAGACATTAATGTCGAAATAAGGTGTTTTGTTTTTGTTTTTGTTTTTTTTTTATATATAGAAAATTAGACCTCTATGGTAATACTAATTTTAAAGAGCTCAATCAGATTTACAGCTCTGAAAAAAAAAAATTAAGGGACCACCTAAAAATGATGAGTTTCTTTGATTTTACCAAATTGAAAACCTCTGGAATAAAATCAAGAGGAAGATGGATGATCACAAGCCATCAAACCAAGCTGAACTGCTTGAATCTTTGCACCAGGAGTGGCATAAAGTTATTCAAAAGCAGTGTGTAAGACTGGTGGAGGAGAACAGGGTTACCAGGGTTATTCCACTAAATATTGATTACTGAACTCTTAAAACCTAATAAATATTATCTTGTTTTCTTTGTATTATTTGAGGTCTGAAAGCTCTGCATCTTTTTTCTATTTCAGCCATTTCTCATTTTCTGCGAATAAATGCTCTAAATGACTATATTATTGCTATTTGGGAGAAGTGTTGTTCGTAGTTTATAGAATAAAACAACAATGTTTATTTTACTCAAACATACACCTATAAATAGCAAAATCAGAGAAACTGATTCAGAAACTGAAGTGCTCTCTTATTTTTTTCCAGAGCTGTGTAGTAGTATGTTTCTGGTAGTACCAATCTTTTTTTCATGACATTCTGTATTAAAAACAGATATTTAAGACTTGCAAAATACAAAATATTTTTTAAAGCATGTAAGACATGTTAGCATGTCTTATGTCCTTATCAACAGGCTCCACTAGGCTGTGTCTGTTCTGTCCAGACAAAGCAGAAGAAAAAAAACATCTGATTGAATAGTTTTCTGTTGGGTATTTCAAGAATTTAACCCTTTTGTTTCCAGCCAAAATTGACAAATCCACTGTTGTAGATCTCAGCATTCTTTAAGCCTTCTCAAAAGGCATGGGATTCCTTTAGGCTCTATCTTTATTAGGGAAGCACTGAAATACAAATTTACAGGATGAACGGAATATATATATATTTATATAATGAATTATATGTAGTGAACACAGTGATTTTTGTGTTTTCATTACTTTTGCCATTTGTTTTACATTTACATAAATCAAATAGCTCTTTTAATGTTTCTTTTTTAAGAAAAAGCAATTCCAAAATATGTTTTGAACACATTTCAGCAACAAAGCACAGTATGACACACACATTCACACATATGCCTTAAAAAGCAGCTTTAAGTAATTTAGAATCAATTCATTTCTCAGGACGTTTGTCAGGATATCTAAAATCACATTTTTTGTCCATATCATACAATCCTTTTCTGGACCTACGTTTTCGTAAAACTGCTCAAAAAGCACTCCTAAAATAGATTTTTGATTGAGTTGGATCAGTGCCAAATAGATGTCGCAGTTCGTCCATCATGGGCATAATGGGACGCAACACTAAATGTGACCCTGTTGTGGTCATTGGTCAAGTTGCTAATCTGCCACAGCTATAGCTGAACAACTCTGTGTGCTCACATATTTCATTGGTCACCATAACAGCACCTAATCTCAATCATAGCCACACTATGCTAACATAAAATGAATTGCAGAGTTAAATCACACAGTTGTTTACACTGTAAAGGGTAAAGCTATACAGTGCTATGTTAATCCTATTAGCAGTGCCGGTTTCCAGTGCTCTCTGTACACTGCACTATATAATGAGAGAATGCTTTAGCAAGGCATCATCCAGCATTAATCCAGGCTTTGTAATGACCGTAAACATCATTATTTACATGCTAAACAAAGTGCAAGATGTCACTCGGTGTGTGTGCCTCGTAGCAATCCCTCAACACTAGACATAGCAGGTGTCAGATGTGACCCCTGCCAAGTCCAGCTCGGTTTACTCTCCTGACCTCTACATTCCTACCTCCTCTCACACACTGAGTAGATGGCCACCTTTCTGTGGTGTGTTAGCTGGGTGAAAAGTTCAGCTAGCGGACAAATGGTGGCCTGAGGAGGAGACGGTACACTCTACCACCTTTAGCACAGCTCTGTTGACTTCATTATACTGCAGAATTTAAATTACACACCCTTACATCCCATAAAGTGTTGATTTTGACATAAACTACAACCTGCAGAATCAATACCTGATTAAACTCCACACACACAAATCCTACTATAAAATTTTAAACTCTACCCACAAGGCTGAATTCACAGTGGATTAAAATTGCTTTATAATTCATATGTTCAGACACACTGCAGAATTCATACTCCCAGTTCTTACTGCCAGACTGTGAGATTCTTATGGAATAAAATGACAGTTATTATTGTAAACTCTATACACACTGCAGAATTCATAGTGGATTAAAACGTTTTTTTTTTCCCCCAATTTCCCAATTCATACTGTACACACAAGGCAGAATTCATACTGGATTGCAATGACTTCACAATTTATATATTCAGTCACAGTACAGAATTCATTCTCCCAATTCCTACTGCCAGACTGTGAGATTTTTATGGATTAAAATGACACACTTCCAGAATTCATGCTGGATTAAAATGACTCAACAATCCCCCCTGTCAGATTATATAATACACACACTACAAAATTCATACTGGAAATAAAAAAATAAAACATACAGACACTGCAGAATTCATAATGGGTAAAATGTCCAATTATTTCTGTTAGACTGGAAAACTTGTACATACTGTAGATTCATGCTGTATTATGGGCATTCCTCTTTTTTTTTCTTCAGGTTAGAAACATTTACTAATTCATACTGAATTTAAAAATAATTTCCAATTAGAGCTGACAGACTGTAAACATTGAAGACTGCAGAATTCATACTGGATTACAGTGAACTCACAGTTCTTACTCTCAGATTCTAAAACCTACAGACACTGCATAATTCATACTGGATTAAATAAATTACTACTGTCAGACTGTAAAACTGTACAAACTGTCTTAATTTATAGTGTCAGTTTGTAAGATCTACAAATTCATACTGAATCAAAATATATATTTTAATTGTTACTGAGAGACTAAGATTTACACACACTGCAGAATTTATAATGGATTAAAATAACTTTGCGGTTCTTGTTGTCAGGCTGTACAGTTCACACACATTGCGGAATTCATACTGGATTATCATCTGAATCTAGCTGATTATCAGTTCAATTATAGACCCTCCATTGATGGTTAATCCAGGGCTCAGGAGCTTGTAATATAGGTGTAATGTGGGGAACAAGGAGGCATCTCATAGCACGCTGCGCAAAAACAAGCCCACGGCCTGCTCTTTACCCATGTTTTCATTTTGCCCACTTCAAATGAGCATGACTTATTGAGTTTGCGCTCCAGAGCTTGTTACAAACTTTATTTTGGGCGCCGGAGGCCGCAGCGCTTATTATTTTTCTTAATCCTGTGCCAACCCTCAAATGATTTCCCCGAGCCAAGAGAGCCAGCACTCTCGGGATAGTGCGAGGAGAGATGGGCGGCGGGTGTTGGAAAAACACCTAGCCGGGGGGAATTTGTAGATTTTCTTGCACAAACAGTGTGTGGGGTGATATGTTAGTGATGCCTGTCAAACGCATTACACAGTAGATAAACTACGCATGCACCTGCGGCTGTACCGTGGTAAACAGGTGCAGGGTAAATACGGGGAACAATAATTAGCTGGTGTTCTCTGTTCCTCAACAGCACACCCAGCTACAACTACGCCCCCAACATGGACAAGCACTGGATCATGCAGTACACCGGCCCCATGAAGCCCATCCACATGGAGTTCACCAACTACCTGCAGAGGAAGAGGCTGCAGACGCTGATGTCGGTGGATGACTCTGTGGAAAAGGTCAGTGTGTATGATGTGTTTATATATTTGATCGTTTATTGGTGTTACTACGAAGAACATAATGCCCCTATTTGTACTTGCACATCTGACCAGAGAACAACAGAAAAACTGCAGTTTGGAATAAATGCTCATTATTGGACACAACCGTTAAGTGCTAATTAAAGGTTTTCACTGATTAGGCAGCAAATGTAGGGCTTGGTCGATGGTTCTTTCATGAAGGTTTTTCTGTACATAGAACCCTAATGACTTAAAGAACAATTTAAATGTCAACTGATTTGAATGTTGTTTCAAATGCAAGAACAAAAACATTCAGCACAAGTTTCTTTAGTAGAACCTTTAAACAAAACCAAAGAAAAAAAAAATCTCAACCCCGATAGACCTTTTTTGCTTAGAGTGTATAATAAATCATTGTTTGTGTTCCTTCAGATATACAATGCACTAGTGGAAACAGGTGAGCTGGACAACACCTACATCATCTACACAGCAGATCACGGCTATCACATCGGTCAGTTTGGCCTGGTCAAGGGGAAATCCATGCCTTATGACTTTGATATTAGAGTGCCTTTCTTTGTGAGGGGGCCGAATGTGGAGCCTGGAACCAGGTAAGCTCAGAAAAATCAAGAAAGTCACATTAAATAGTCATTTTAATAAAATAGTGTTACTTTTCTTAGAATTGTCTCTTATTGTTTTATTGTGAAACAACTGAGGCTGCATGTAATAATAATTAGAATAAGAAGAAGAAAAAAAAAAAGCTTAAAGCTAGTAAAGCAATAATACAAAGTATTACATATATTGCACGTTTGACTTAGATTTCCTTATTTTCTTAAGCAAAAGAATATGAATAAATCCTAGAATGTGATTCTAATGTTGATTTTGATGCCTAACCTGCTTTCCATCTTCAGCATGTGTCTCAATCATTTTCAAGAATATCATATTTATCTTATCATATATATTTATGTCCGTTTCCCCCACAGGAACAACCATCTTGTTCTAAACATTGATCTGGCCCCTACAATCCTGGATATTGCTGGCCTGGACACACCACCTGACATGGATGGCAAGTCCATCATGAAGCTTTTGGAGCAGGAGAAGACGGGCAACAGGTAGACTGAACAATAATTTAATAATTATAATCAGTTTTAAGCAGAGTGGTAGTAATGTGGAAACACAAAGCACCATGTTTCACAATTCATATCTTAGCTGGGGAATCAGTGGAGCATTTGGAAGTTGTTTATAAAGGTTTTCTAGTATGTTCAGTATTCCAAGAGTTCGCTACGTCTCTTGGGGCTGAAATTAGATTGAGTAGATTAGGAGAAAAATATCTTATGAATTATGATGCTTTAAAACTACAGATTTCCCATAGGGGGATATACACAGTGCATGTTGGTATGGCTGTTCCTTATAAACTCTTAAATGTTGTTTCGCAGGTTTAAACCAAACCGGAAGCCTAAAGTGTGGAGGGACACTTTCCTTGTGGAGAGAGGGTAAATCTGCTCTTTCTCTCTGTTTGTACTCGTTTATTCTGGGGACATATTAACAGCAATAGTCTTCTTTCTGTACATTCTTAAAAAAAGAAAGGTACTTTAAAGGTTTCTTTTAGAGGTGCCATAGAAAAACCATGTTTGGTTTCCTGCACAATTATGTTTGTGATAGAGATGTTTGAGTGTGAAGAACAAATGTTGTTTCTGATGATGAATACGAACTCTTCAATCTTATTCATCATCAGTAAAATTACAGAACCTCCACATGTATGCCTATTCCAGGGCTTGAGGCATTTTAATATACCAGTGCATCTTAAAAAAAATAGAGTATCATTGGAAAGTTACTTTATTTCAGTAATTCAGTTCAAAATGTGAAACTCATATATTATATAGATGTATTACACACAGAGTGATTTAATTTAGGCGTTTATTTCTTTTATTGTTGAAGATTATTGCTTACAGATAATAAAAACACAAAAATCAGTGTATCAGAAAATTTAAATATTTCATAAGACCAATTGGTACTTTTGGTGGAGTGGGCAGTGTGCCAAATCCTGCTGGAAAATGAAAGCTGCAGATGGAAGCATTTGGAGACTTTGGACTTGATGTAACACAGTGGACCAACAGCAGATGACATGTCTTTCCAAACCATCACTGATTGGTGGAAACTTCACTCTAGACCTCAAGCAGCTGAACTGTGTGCCTCTCCACTCTTCCTCCAGACTCTCGTTTCTTAATTTCCAAATAAAATGTAAAATTTACTGATGATCAGTGATGGTCTGCTGGTGTTGGTCCACTGTGTTTTATTATCAAGTCCAAAGACAGTGCAGCGTTTTCCCAAAAAATCTTACAGCACTTTATGCTTCCCTCTACTACAACTTTAATGGAGATGTGAATTTCATTTTCCAGCAGGATGTGTAATACATCTATATAAAATGAGTTCCACAATTTGAACTGAATTATTGAATTAAAGTCATTTTTTGAGATGCACTAGTATGTGTAATGTGGGGAACAAACATGGTTCTTCCATAAAGAAGGTCTTCAAACGTTGACCCTGATAGCATTACAGAGTCCAGGACAGGAAACTATAAAAAGCACTGTGTAAATATATTTTAATTCAATTTTAAACTGGATTCAAGGTCCAGTTTAAATACCACTGCTCTGTAGCATATCTCAAATAACCCTATTTAAAGTCCATTTATTTTTAATGGTGTTTTTTTTTTTTTTAACATAATACTCAATAAAGGTACTTCCTTTGTCATTATATGTTAAAGGAGGATTGTGTTCAACTGATAGAAAACCCTAGAGAGAGTAAAGTTATGAGTTTTATTTTTATTTTTTGACAGCTGCTAGAATATGAGTGATTTGCTATTGGGAATATGAAGCTCCATATGTGAACACACCCAGCACGTCCCGGTGATTTGCTCAAATTGGCTGTGCTACACTTTCTCAGCTTGTCAGATGTGTTACAGTAACTGCGGACGCAGACACGCACAACATAAATAAACCCTCCCCTAGGCGGTAGCTGTATGCCATTACCTGTGGAATGAAAGAGAGTCTTTACCCGATAGCTCAGACGCGTGAGACGTTTCACAGGGTTTCAGTGAGTGCGGAGAGAAATGCTGCTGAGAGATCGTGTTTACCTGCAGTTCACCTCGCCCCAGGGCTGTTCTCTCAGCTGTTACTCTGCCTAGATTCATCTACAGGCACATAGGAATATGGATCTTAAAGAATTAGCTATACAGAGTATTACATTTACATTTACTAAAGTCCCTCTGTGTAGGTGATTGTCAAAGACAATTATTTAAATGTATCTTTACTAAAGATTACTTCTTTTTAAAGAGTGTCAGAGTTAATAAGTTAAGACAATAGTTTTGTAGAGATACATGACAACTCAAAGAACGTACTGGAATCTTAAATGACCCATTGCCTGATTAAAGGGTCTTTTGGACTAGCGGAGTCATAACTAAAGTATACTATAGCCTATAGACTAAATTCTTCTATAGCCAAACAAACTTCCATCTTAATCTGACTGTTGCCTGGAATCAAACACTCTACCTGTCTGCCTGTCTAACTACATTCTTATGCAAAAGTATATTTATTATATTTGTCTATATATTAAATTAAGCTTAGAAAAGGAAAATGTCTGTGAGGTAAAATATGTTAAATGTAGTCATTTACTGCATTTCTAATCCTACATAAAAAAAAATCACTATTTCTCAGGTGCATTTAGTCCTAATTTATACAGTTTACAAACGTGTTAAATATTTGTGATTTTTTTTTTCATTCATTTTTATAGATAACATAAAAGGGGCAATTGCTTACAGGCTCCTTCAGTTTATTTTCGTCTTTTCTCTCTTTATTTTTTTTTTTCTTTTTTATGTGTCTGCATGGAACTTAGTGAGTTTTTCTTCAACAGAGCAACAGTAAAGTCCTGCTGATCAGAGCCGGCTGCCCCCTGTGACAATATAACTGTAGCACGTAAAATCAGACCCATGGAGGCCCACGTATTCATACCGAAAAGACCATTAATCCAACCTGCTTTGTAAGCCCTTACAACAGTTCCCGTTTTATGACTCGTGAGATTGCTATTGTAACCACTTCATTAATCCGCTGTAATAAAATGTCCTTTAGTGCAGGCCACTCTCCATTTACGGGCACGGTCTAGAAGTTGATGGTTTGTTTATTATTCAGCTTTATTTTTCTTTTCTTTTGTTTAGCCATGTAAACCGACCCTGAACATGGCCAGAGTGAAAATAAATCTGCAGTGTATTGAAGCGGGTATTTCTGTGTGGCGTGGGAGTGCACTAAGCGTTTACTGAGAGACGAGGCTTTAGTGTGAGCGCAGTTTAGAGGGGTCAAGTGACTTTGGCTGGGGTAAGGCCAGACTGGAGCTTAATTTGGGCTGGAATTTTGGATCCAAAACCAGATCTAGTCCAAAAATATTATGTCCAGCCTTATTCATAGCCCCAAGTTTAGAATCCGAACCTGACGTTAGCCAAAGAAGACAAAATTGTGACTCGAGATCTGCAGATTTCTATCGGAACTGTGACAGAACCCCTTTTGAATGGAAAAAATTACGTTAAATCTCACTGCTGTCTGACAAAAGTCTGCCTGAAATAGACTATAGGTATAAACTAGACTAAATTCTTTAGAAATCTGACTGTTACCCAACAAAACCCAACCCACCTCTACCTGTCTACGCACCTAACAACATTAATTTGGAATCTAACTGTAACTGGATCAGTTTCCATCTGAATCTGGCTGTAGCCTCATAAAATAACCTGACCACATTCTTTTGAAATCTGACTTTAACCTGGCAAAATTCCATCTAAACATTTTAACCATGAAACTAAATTTAGTTTAGTTCAAGGCTTAGGATCAAGTTCAGAATATGAACCTGTCTGTCAGATACATTTCTTTTGATTCTAGCTTTACACATTTCCATCTATTCTTCATACAAACTTGATTGTAGCCTGACAGAATTCCATCTGAACCTGACTGTAGGCTGACCCAATTATGTGGAAACCTGTTGGATAACTGTTGCCTGACAAAATTCCATCTTAAACTCTTATAGCCTCACAAAATTCTGCCTGAACTAGACTATAGCCTGACTGAAGGTTTTAGGAATCTTAAACAAAATTCCATCAGAGTCTGACTGTAGACTGGTATCCAACTCTTCCTGTGTATCTGCCTGTTTATACAATCTTTTGGAATCTAAATTATCCAAATAATTTCTGTCCAGATCCAACTGTAGCATGGCAAAATAACCGAATACCCAGCAAAATAATAAATATATATATCTATATATAGTTATATTGTTTTGCATAACTATCTTCAATCCAGCTTACTGAGTGACTCTGTCCTTTCAGGAAGATCCTACGAAAGAAAGAAGATTCTACAGGCAGCATGACTCCTCCAAACACCAACAGCCTCCCCAAATACAAGAAGGTTAAAGAGGCGTGCCAGCAGGCTGAGCTTCAGACAGCCTGCGAACAGCCTGGACAGGTATGCACACATTTATTATCTATATTAGGTATTTATGAGACACAAAAAGAGATGAACGTGCACATATTTATGTGTTTTAACCCATAAGTGTGCTTTTAATTTCATTGTCTAAGTGACAATTGATCCCTATGGAGAGGATCTGATGCCCCCAAACAAATTTAAACAAATTATTTACTAGTTTTTTTCTAATGAGGATTTGTAGAGTTTTTTTCCCCACACAGATCATACTAGATCATATTAAATATTCCATCATGCCTGTGCAGCCTGTTTGGTGCAGTCTGGTCCCCTGAGCTGTAATTCAAGCTGCCATTTGCAGCCGTGGAGGTGTCTTTAGAAATTGGTGTGCTTAGTAAGATCAGCTAATTCCCCTGCAGTCGTCTTTCATCAGCGGGCTGTTATTGCAGGGCTCGGGGTGCCTGGTCCCCTAACGCTCTGCAGCACTGTGCTGAATTAGAGCTGAACAATACAAATTACTACAATCTTAGGTAGCATTAAAACACAGCCTGGATTTCCAGGGCAGTGCTAATGTGAACCAGGCACCTTTTATGGCCGAGTTAAGTGTTTGCCTCTAATGCTCAGTCTGGGAATTTGATTAAAAACAAAGGGGTTCTACAAAGAGTCTGTGCTTCATGACTGCATGTGTGTGCATACTTGTCTGCAAGGTGTAAGAACTGTATAGTCTGAGTATAAGGTGCTGGCCTTTGTTTTTCTCCTCTAATTGCACCAATAATTCCAAAATGCTGTTCCAAAAGCCATTCAAATGTGTTGCAATTGAAATTAGATTAAAAAAAATATATCAAAAAGGCTTATTGATTTTAGTATATGTTCAAGCAGCATTTTGTGAGAATTGGCATTTGGCATCCCTCAACAGTCAGGAGCCATATTTCAAGAAGAACACACATTTCTGGACAAGCTGAGAGATACAGAGCTATCAGCAGAAGTGAACCTAGTTTTGTCCGGATCTTCAAACCTTTCTATTTGGTCCAAACCCAAATTCTGTAGATTAGGTAATTGGTAATTTGTTACACTCATTCTGCAGTGTGAAGGGAATTTTTAAGAATATAGTCATTTTAAAGTTATTTTAAGAGAAAATGATGTTGCTTTAATATAATAAGCCTTTATTCTAACACATTTCTGTCTGCTCATCATGAATGCTTTACACATCAGGACAGACATTAAAAGTTTTTTTAAATGGTTTTTCAAAGAAATAACTGTTTTGATATAAGTGAGACATTTTTCTGAATGGGTGTCAAGGAATTCACTCCAGAAAAAATATATACAGCGTTCACTGTGTTCACTGTTATTCCACTGGCAGAGCTCTTTCAAATGCCATTGTCTGACTCCTAAATGACTTTATAAATGAATGTTTATTTGAAAGGTGTTGGGTACACATGATTTAAAAGTCTGTGTTTTTCTTTTTTCACACTTAACAGCTCAGTTTTTCATCTGCACTCAAACAGTGAGCTGCTGTGGCAGAAATGCGTTCAGTGAAAACCCAGTCATGGTCTGGCTGAAGACTGTAGACAAAACTGTAGCAGCTTTTAGTCTGTCAGTCAAGTCGAGTCTAAGCTTGTGGAGCAAGTTCTCATACACACTCATGCATATAGATATATACACACACATCCCCCTTCCCCTGTCTTCCTCTCACACCTTCTTTCACTCTGTCTTCTTTCTTTTTTTTTCTCTAGCTCCATCTCCCTCTCTTCTTCTGCTCTGTTTTTTTTTTCTTTCTCTCTGGTTGGGTTCGCTCTCTACTGTCTCTCTGATTTTGTGAGGAATGTAAGGAGCTGAGGGTAAAAGCTCTATAAAAACAGCAGTAATGCAAGACTTCACCTGATGACTGCTGTCCT
Source organism: Astyanax mexicanus (assembly GCF_023375975.1). Taxonomy (NCBI): domain Eukaryota; kingdom Metazoa; phylum Chordata; class Actinopteri; order Characiformes; family Acestrorhamphidae; genus Astyanax; species Astyanax mexicanus. The sequence continues at coordinate 94,553,914 of NC_064408.1, forward strand.
CCTCCACTTCCTGTGGAGATGTCAATGAGGGCAGTGTGTGTGTGTGAGTGAGAAAGAGTGTGTGTGTGTGTCATGCTGTAGACTGTGTGTGATAGTGAGTTAGTAAGGCCCTGCAGAGTTTGGCTGTGAATGTGTTTGCTTTTGACTGTTTGACTAGCAGCTATCGGAGCCAGGCTCTATGTGTGTGTGTGTGTGTGTGTGTGTGTGTGTATGTGTGTGTGTGTGTGTGTGTGTGTGTGTGTGTGTGTGTGTGTGTCTCTGCGAGTGTGTGTCTGTGTGTGGTAGAGGGAGACAGCAAAAGTGAGTGCATACGGTTCACATAGCCGTGTTAATCACAAATCTCTGTGTGTACTGTGGCACATGAGGTTTTAGACATTTTCAGGAAAAAAATCTCAGATTTTTTAAGAATACAGGATCAATTGTAGTATAATTACAAACTGTAGACCTTTATCTGTTCCTCTGCATAATAGATTATCCTCCTTTCACCCTGTTCTTTAAGGTGGCAGTCCATATTACTTTGTTTCTAAACTGAAAGCAGAAGCATTCCTGAGTGGGTAAGGGACAAAATATTGTGTTTAATGGTACCAGTGTGCTTAAAAAAAAACTACTATCCCTTCTAAGCCTAATATATTCATTCTAAAAACTGGGGTGTCGGGTCACTTTTAGCGGGAGTTCTTCTGGCAGTGTCACTACAGTGTTGAGACTGCCCCACCACACATATAATGCCTGCTCTGGTGTGGTCCTGTGAGATACTGACCTTTTGAAGTACAGAGAGAAAGGAGGATAAGATAATATAGTAAATAGGGAAACTGAATGGAAATATAGTCTGTATTATAAAGCTTCAATGCTCCTATATGCTAATAAGAGCTAATAAACTAGTATGCCTGAATGAAGGTAGGTGGTTTCAATGAAGTGGCTGGTCAGTGCAATGCACTCAGAATTAAATGAAGAGTATATATAATATTTATGGGGTGGGTTCTTTATATTGATGGGAAGTTTTATGCTCAGCGATTATGTATAGTTTGGATTATCTACTGTGAAAACTGTTCACACTTCGATTTGCTGCTATCTTTGTCTGTTTGCTTGCTTCAGATACAAGACTATCACACATCCACACACACACACACACACACACTGTCAAGTTGCCAGTGCCCACAGGAAATCAATCCGTGGTCATTGTTCAGACATGGTTTCCCACAGTTTTGGGCAAATGTCTTTTGCTGTGGTCAGGGGAAGCACACTAAACCAGTAGATTAGCACTAGCTTAGCCTCTGGTCAGTTCTTTATTGCCAACATTTGAAAGTGTTGAACGCCATATAGGGGCTCATTAGCGTGTTTTAACCATATTTAAAAATCCATTACCATTGGTTATGTTTATGTATGATAGTTTGGTCACATTTTCTTTTTTAACATGCCTAACTATTAGTGCAGTATTTCAGAAATGTTTGGTGTCTGAAGTTTGTTATGTACAAGTGTGTTATGTACAAGACTGATGAAGCTAACAAGTAATAAAGGATTATGCCCCACAGATTAGCACTGTGTAAACTATGTGGCTATATTACATATTGGTTTTAAAGAGCTGTTAAACAATCTCTTATAGACCTGGTAATGTGTTTTTTTGACACTGTTTGACACACTGTTGTCCATATACTGTTTAAATCAGGGGTCTCAAATTTGCGGCCTGGCAGAATATTTTGTGGCCCGCTACTTAAAATCAAATTTTAGTGTTTGCGTTACCCTCAGTCACAGTATGCGTCCACTAGCGCTTAAGCCTCAACACATCCTATTAATTTCAATGAAGAGAGATGCCACATGCTACGGTGCATCCAGCGAAAAAAAGTTCAGCAGAGCTCAATTTTATTCTAATGAGGCTGGCCATCACGCTGAGTCCAGCCAATCGGGAAAGAGCAGGCCGCTACGTCACACGCATATGAGCACCACACACACTCACACACAGAACAGGCACCTTTTAACCATGGAAGAGAAGCTAAATATGGCAGGATATAGATTTATGAACTATATCTATAGATTACAGTGTGGTTGATTAAAAACCTTTTTACATTTTATCATTTTAAAAATTTTATCATCTTAAACTTATGATTGACAACATCTGTTGTTCATTTAAATTAAAAAACGTCACTGACGTGCCCACACAATGAGTTGAAGAAAAGCGCAAGTGGACACGTACAGTAGAACAGTGGTAAGTAACTCAAGCAGCCCCCAGGTAAGAAGAGTTTGAGGCCCCTGGTTTTTAAATCCTCTAGTAGCACACACAAGCTGCAGTGTCTTTAGTTATGATCTACCTAGGTAAGCCAATGAGTGTGTGAGGATATAGACGTGCAGTCATTGTGGCCCACCACCTAGTTACCATGTTCATTACATAACAGTTTCCACATTGTTTTTTTGTCTGATAGAAATGGCACTGCGTGGTGGACATCACAGGGAAGTGGCGTATGCAGAAGTGTAAAGGCTCACTAAAGGCCACCTCCAGAAAGAGAGCACGAAGCCTGCGACTGAGATCCTACGACAGCCGGGAGAAAGAGTGCCGCTGCGGAGAGAGAGGATACAAGCCAAGTAAAGCAGAACGACGGGAGCACAGGCACGCCTCACAGGGCAGCAGTCAGCGTGAGTAAAAGAACTTCTGATATGAGGAATATGAGTGACAGAACTATGTACTTGTGTACATCGGTAAATCAGTAATGCGACTTGGTTAAAGCAATTTTGCATTAGAAGATCATTTAGATATCTGTTAATATTAGTCACAAATTCCACATAAACACTTGTATGGAAACTGTGATTGGTCTGGATGCTCCCACCATACAGTAAATAACAGGCTTATATCTTCATATTGAATAATAATATAATGAAATAAAATACTATTATAACCAGTGAGATACATTATTGATACTGTGCGGACTGAATTATACATAAGGTCTCAACAGAAGTTACGCTACTGATAAGGCTGAATTCATACTGCAAGTAAGCAGTCAGCTTAATGAGATTTGATGCTGCAGTGCCACCCATTGGTAAAAGAGTGTATACACAGTGAATTAACATTTTGTTTATTCACAAGCTGAGACACTATGTATGCTAAATAAAGAATTCTATGTGAATAGAACAAGATTTCTCCAAATGGCCATCCCATCATATATGAGAAGAATTAATATAAACTAATAAATATTATTGACAACAAATGAAATAGCATGTGATCATTAAACCAAATAAGAAAGAATATAAATACAGCTCTGGAAAATATGAGATCACTTAAAAACTGAGTTTCTTTAATTTTACCCAATTAAAAACCTCTGGAATATAATCAAGAGAAAGATGGATGATTACAAGCCATTAAACCAAACTGAACTGCTTGAATTCTTGCACCAGGAGTGGCATGAAGTGATCCAAAAGCAGTGTGTAAGAGTGGTGGAGGAGAACATGCCAAGATACATGAAAACTGTGATTAATAAAACAAGTTATTCAACCAAATATTGATTTCTGAACTCTTAAAACTTTATGAATATGAACTTGTTCTGTTTGCATTATTTGAGGTCTGAAAGCTCGGCAACGTTTTTGTTATGTCAGCCATTTGTCACTTTCTGCAAATAAATGCTCTAAATGACAATATTTGTAATTGGAATTTGGGAGAAATGTTGTCTGTAGTTTATAGAATAAAACAACAATGTTTATTTTACTCAAACATACACCTATAAATAGCAAAATCAGAGAAACTGATTCAGAAACTTAAATGGTCTTTCCAGAGCTTTATATTGCTACTAGTGTGAAGCTGATATTGATGCTTATATAAATTTGAACATTGTTTATAAACTGAATGCAATTAAATATCTCGAAAGGCCTGATGATTGTATGTTCTGAATGTGAGTGTGTGTTCTCTACCCGGCAGGCTACAGGCCCCGTTTCGTGCACACTCGTCCAGCCCGCTCTCTTTCAGTGGAGTTTGAGGGAGAGATCTATGCTGTGGATCTGCAGGCAGACGACAGGGCAGCAACAGAGCCCCGGCCCATCAGCAAGCGGCATTACGAACCAGAAGAGTCTTTTGACCCTGATTTCGGTCTAGAGTCGGATGATGGGTCTGAGGAGATGCTGGCTGATGATACGAACGCTGTGGGCTACCCCAGCTCACTTAAAGTCACACACAAGTAAGATAATTAGACTTTTACTATCATTACGTATCTATCGTTACATATCATTGCTCACTAATATTTATGACATGATTATGTAATAAAAAGACCATCCAGTCCCAGTTTCATGTTGCAGTCAACAAATGGCGCTTAGCAAAAATAACACACACACATACACACATATTAAATACTGCAACACTTTGTGACAGGTGCTATATCCTGCTGAACGACACCGTGCACTGCGAGAGAGAAATCTACCAGTCCTCAAAAGCCTGGAAAGATCACAAGAGCTTTGTGGATCAGGAGGTGAGCTTTATTTAATTATTTAGTTTTTTGTTTTTTAACTAGTAGCTTAATTCTGTGAAATCTTCATAAACGTTCTATATGCAACATCCATTGTGGGTTACTATTTCATAATCATAAAAAGTATCTTATAGTATATACTGAAGTAAAACATTGTAATTCCTTAGTAAATAGTTCATACACATAGTTTATTAGTTATAAAACTATTTGTTGGGGTTACTAAACAATGCTTAGCAGTTGCTAAAGAAAATTATTGTACTTAATAAGTCATATAAAAGATGATTTTACTATTGATAGGTAAATTTATAACACACCAACACAGTAGAACTAGTCTATTAACAGTATAATAATTTATTCTAGATACAGAATGGTAGTAGTTAGTAAAAGTTGTAGTAGTTACTGAATAATTCTGTATAATTAATTGTAGGTAAATTGATAGGTAGATAGTTCTGTTATTAGTTTTAGAAGGAAATTCACAAAATTCTTAAAAGATGCAGAATAAACTTATACTTTCTAGAATGCATAATATATAAGAAGAAATTAATAAGAAATAAAGTATTTTTAAAAGTGTCTGATACCTGTTTTGTCTCCAGTCAGACACAGTTAATAAAAGCCTTTTGAATTACAGTATGTGTTCATTAAATGTGTTTGTCCCAGATCGAGCTGCTCCAGGATAAGATGAAGAAGCTGCGTGAGGTACGAGGACATCTGAAGAGCAGAAAGCCAGACGAGTGTGATTGTGGAAAGAAGAGGTTTGTTCCTAAAATGATTACAGTGCTCACTCATGTGCCTCCCTGTTTGATTTCTGTAGCAGCAGCTCATTTTATTCGTTCTGGAGAAGTGAAGAAGCCAGTCTCTCACTTTTCACACTGAATACCACAGATATAGAGGTATTTGTCCAGAGCTAACTGTAGCTCGGTTGTGTTTGCATGAGGGAGGTGCTGAGGAAACATTCTAAAGGCCATGATCAGCTGTTTTGTTCTGAAGTGGCCTCTGAGAGTGTAGCTCTTGTGAGGAGTTGCTGGCGGTTAAGGTTCATTTGTGCAGTGCTGTTATTATTCAGTGTAATTGTTCTGGGAGAGGCGAGCGTGGAGCCAGCTGTGGTGTTTAATATAGCAGTTTCAGAAACTTGCATCACTTTCCTTACTTGTATTTTGCTGCTCTTGGTTTTTGAACTGCTGTGAATCAGCTGCTGTTTCTTTATCAAATTAATTATAAAGTAAAGTGGTATCTGTTACTAGATTGCTATCTTGGCTCACATTTAGATGATCAGCTGAGCCAAAATTGGTTCCTTTTGTTTTGTGCTAAAGTTACTAGGCTAAAAATAGGTAACCAGTGCTTGGATTAATCATCTCACAATCAGATTTATCTGTGTGGAAGTCTTCATTAATCTCTTATAGATTTTGTTATGGGGTTTAATAGGATTAAACAATTAGTTTAACTGACAAAAGATACAGCATTTTTCTTTGGAGTTTCTCAGTTAGCACAGTGTTTGAGTTTTCTCTCATGTTGCTTTCGTACTGTAGAATGAACAGGGTTTAACACAGTTGAACATGCACAGTCGAGAACATATTAAATTAGGAGACCTGTCTGACATGGTTTTGGAGTGTAGTAAAATATGATAAAGAGTTCAAAGTTTTGTTGAAAACTCCACCTGCGTTCACCCCCTTAGCATTCCAAAATACAGAGCTTTTAGCCAATGCTCCCAACAGACTTACAATGCTAGCGATAGGGTCATAGCATTAACCATACAAAAAAGGGCTATTTTTACACCATTAAAAAGCTTAAAGTAATTCCATCCATCCATATGTTCTTACTTGTTATCATGTTTCACTACAGCCCAGATTTCTCCTTTAACAGGATGAATAAAACAAATATTTACATGACAAATATTGTCTCTTAGAGGTTTGAATGTCAGTTTTGATTGTTTTTTTTTTATTACCTTCAATTTGAATAACTTTGCCGGAATCTGTAGCAGTGGCCATCTTTAAATCTTGACATTAGATCAGTTCTTAAGTTTGACTTGAATACAGAACTATCATGCTATCAACTAATATTAGTGTGTGATGATTTAAGTCACATGCTCTGCCTGGCACCAATCAACCACCATTACCCATCATGACTATTTAACTACATTGCCCTTGTAGAACAAGTGTAAAGCTAAATCTACATGATTTAGAAAGCTTGGTTGACACCAGCAGATGTGAGTGTTGTAAGAGTTTCCCTTTACATAACTATTTCTCTAAGGTATTATCTCTGCGCTGTTCTCTCTCTATTAAAAACAGCTACTATAGCAAAGAGAGAGGGCTGAGAAACAAGCCTGAGAGGATGAAGAGCAGGAACCACCTCCATTCCTTTAAGTGAGTTTCAGACAGCTGTGTGTATGTGTGTGAGATATTGTGTGTTCACCTGTGTGTGTGTGTGTGTATGTGTGGTGCCTGATCCCCCCCAGAGTCTCTCTAAGCACTGCTGGAGTAACTGTACAGTTTGTCGGGTGTGTTTTATGTGTTGTGTTAAGGGTTTATCGTGATTATCTTGTCACTTGTCTGTGCGTTTATACAGTGTGTTGTGCATGGTAGCTATTATCTCAATCCACACGGTGCACAGTGGTGAGTTTGCTTGGTGCTCTGTCTATATGTATGTGTCTGTGTCTGTGTGTGTGTTGGGGGCTATAAAGTATCTGAGGCTATGTATTGGATATGGCACCACAAGGATCAGGCTGGATGCTGTCCAGCAGTTGTCACTTGGGGAGGTGTGCATGTGTGTACTTGTACGCCGGCAACAGAAAAAAAGAAAAAGCAAACAAATAAACAGGATCAAAGTTGCCGCTTCCCTTTCGGGCATGCTCAGTACAGAGCGCAGATCTGTAAGCTATCAGAAGTGCAGAGAATTGCTCTTGTTAAAAGATATTGCTGCATTTAAGTGTGGAGACAACTGGAACCAGTAACAAGCTCATCAGCTGGGGATGAAATATTGAGCCTTTAAAAAAAAAAAAGGAAAATATATCTTCAGAATGGTAACTTTATTAATTATTACCATATAAGATAATCAAAAGGAGGAGGAATATCAATAAAAACCATCGCAAAGAGTATACATTTTAGTTTAACATTCATTTTCATACATTTTGACTTCTCTTATCCTTTTTCTTTTTAAATCATTAAATCATGAATAAGATTGAACACCTCTGTCTCAAGGCCTCACTGAGCTCCTTGTCTACAGCCTGCTACCGTAACCTGTGCAAGTCCCAGCCTGTGAGATTGTAATCTCTGCTTCCTCATTTCTCATCATTCTGCTTCTGTGTGTGTGTGTGTTACACAGAGAGCCTGTGCAGGAGGTGGACAGCAAGGTCCAGCTCTATAACGAGATCCGCAGAAGGAAGAAAGAGAGAAAGGAGAGGAAGAAGCAGAGGAAGGGAGATGACTGCAGCCTGCCTGGACTCACCTGCTTCACACACAACAACGACCACTGGCAGACCGCCCCCTTCTGGAACTGTACGAAAATACACACTTCTCTCATGGCCTTCAATCAGCACAATAATGCAATGACCCTGATTTTAAATAGATTTAAGAAGAAAAGCATGCTTAAGTCAGTTTATTTTTGTATATAATAACTTCGGATATATTAACATTACAGCTTAAAAAGTTTTAGAACACTCTCATTGTTTCCCCTTTATTTTTGCCATTTAAGCTCTTCAGGTCCAGTGAGTAATTGGAAGTAATAGAAAATCCAATGTACATAATTTTGCAATAAACTACCGGGGCCTTCCAGAAAAATAAATAAACTAAAAACTGAAAAAAAAATTATAAAGGACATTGCTAAAATATATTGTTATAAAAAAAAAGAAAAAAAATATATATATTGTTTAAAAAGGGGATTTCTATCAAACATGCATTGGCATTTTAAAAATGTCAATTTCCAAACTCTGTGTTAGTAGTATTAGAACAGACTGTGTTACTGAACACTCTACCTCAGCATTTACACACTTACAACAGCACACTCACAATCATAATAAGTAAAAACAGACAACAGAAAGTAAACAAGTAACTAAGTAGAAGTATTTTCTTTAGATAAATTACAGATAAAGCCAGAGAGTGATGAGTACCGTTTTTCCACCTTTAAAAGACTCTTGGAAACTGGAGAAAACTTGTACAGGAAGAGTCACGTCTCGCTCAGCTTACACCCCTAATTCTTCTCTTCACTGACTAACAAGTGATAAACAGTAGTAAAGTCATTGATAAGATAAGAAAAGAAAAAAGCAGTTTTTCTGGACCGTACAGCACTACTAAACTAAAAACAGGGGCGTTCTAAAACTTTGGACCTGTAGTGTGTATAATATATAAGATCGTAGTGCAGTTTCTGTTTGTCATGTGGAATGTTCTCTCTGCAGTGGGAAATTTCTGTGCCTGCACAAGCTCCAACAACAACACTTACTGGTGTCTGAGGACCATTAATGACACCCACAACACGCTGTTCTGCGAGTTTGCTACTGGCTTCCTGGAGTACTTTGATCTGAACAGTGATCCTTACCAGGTGAGCCACTGTCGAACTTCTATGAGAAACTCTCAAGAATGTAACATGAAAATGATTTGTGATGATAGAAATGTGTAGCGGACTTGAAAGCTAGGATAAGTAATGCCAGCTGGATAACATGAGGTAAATACAGAGTTTTGTCCTGTTCTGTTCTGCTGATTATAGCTTTTCAGTGTTGTACAGTACTATACCATGCAATCCATTTGACATGTGCCAACCAACCCCATGCAGTTGCCGTTACAGATGCATTTGGTCAATGTCAGATTATTTATAAAGCACATTTTACTCAACATTAGTTGATCAAAGTGCTGCACAAATACAAACATTAAACTACAGCACTTATAAAACACATTTTAAAGAACAAAGCAATCACATGAAAGCCATGGAATAGTAATGCACTTTAAGACTGCATTTAAAACGTGACTGAGTGGGTGCCAATCAAATCTGCAGTGGCAGCTCCTCCCACAGTTTTCAGGGCAGCCACAGCAAAATGCCTTTATCTGCTTGACAATTTAAAACCCTCATTAAATATACCACCTAATTTTTTGACCAAGGTCATTTCACTGTTACATATTACATATTCTGTAAAATATAAACTTTAATTATAGTGATGAATATTGAATATAATTTAATTATACAGTTCTGGAAAAAATAGGAGACCACTTCAGTTTCTGAATCAGTTGCTCTAATTTAGCTATTTATAGGTATATGTTTGAGTAAAATTAACATTGTTGTTTTATTCTATAAACTACAAACAACATTTCTCCCAAATTCCAAATAAAAATATTGTCATTTACAGCATTTATTTGCAGAAAATGAGAAATGACTGAAATAACAAAAAAGATGCAGAGCTTTCAGACCTCAAATAATGCCAAGAAAACAAGTTCATATTCATAAGAGTTCAGAAATCAATATTTGGTGGAATAATCCTGTTTTTTAATCACAGTTTTCATGCATCTTGCCATGTTCTCCTCCACCAGTCTTACACACTGCTTTTGGATAACTTTATGCCACTCCTGGTGCAAAAATTCAAGCAGTTCTGCTTGATTTGATGGCTTGTGATCATCCATCTTCCTCTTGATTATATTCCAGAGGTTTTCAATTTGGTAAAATCAAAGAAACTCTTATGTTTTTTCCAGAGCTGTATATAGTTTAGCTACTATAACAATCATATCAAACTGTAAAAACAATCATTTAAGACACAAATTAATTATATTAACACTTATGACTAATACTGTAAAGATGTAAAGATGATTTTAAATGTTTTTAACAGACCAGTCCCTCAAACCCAGATTAGCTGCTGTGTAACAGATGATCCCAGTTATCGCTGTGATTGAAGGTGTTACTGAATTCTTCCAATAAATCATGGTTGTGTAAAAACACAAGACCAACCAGCCTGGCATCATCTTTTAATTTGAGTGAGGGTGTCTGTAGTGCACTTTATTGTGTAATCTCTTTATGGTTTCTACTGAGTCACTCAGAGGATGTTGTGTGCTTGGCAGTTGACCAATGCGGTATATACAGTGGAGAGAGACATCCTGAATCAGCTCCATCTGCAGCTGATGGAGATGAGAAGCTGTCAGGGTCATAAACAGTGCAACCCCAGGCCAAGAAACCCAGATGCAGGTACCACTTCTTTTTTTCCTCCATCTTCTTTTAAGAACACAATTATTGTTCTAGTGAATTAAAAACATGCTGGACCATCACTGACAGTGTCTTCAATAATAGAATGGTTTTGTTTAAACTGGTAGTTGAAATGTGACATCTATGAATATGTGAATATCAGATTTCCAAAAATCTGAATCATGCTATGTTTACATGTGATTTCAAACTGGATTTGAGACATGCAGTTTAGTTTGACCTGATTATATTACATTTAATAGGTTTCTTCAAAATGTAAGAATGTTAGATGTACTGTTCAATAGTGCACATTTACATAATGTTGCTTGAAAGCAAACTGATTTATTCTGCAGTGTGGAAACTGCAGCCATGTGGAAACATTAGGGTTTTTAGTTTTTTTTCTGAAAATAATGAACAATTTAGAGGATTAATCAATGCTTCAAATTACAATTTTCACTTCTATTGAACTCAGGTTAGAGTTATTTTTACAAAATGCTCATTATAGAGATGCAGAGAAAAAAATCTACATGGTAGTAAAATACAGATAAAACTAAACTTTTAGAAAACTTAAAATACCACCCACATTTACCACCTTCAGATCTTTACATTGATGCATTTTACACACTAAACAGAATATATCTATAAATTTATATATATATATATATTTTTTTTTCATTCTTGTGGTCCAGCATGTTTGCTTTTATATGATGTGTGTGTGGTGTGGTGTTGCATGCTGCATGAGAACAGCACTGAAACACACGATGCTGTGTGCCAGTGCTTCTGTCGAGGGTTGAGGGGTTCAACACCAAGTTCTTTCTGCTGTTCCTCTCCATCCTCCTGTAATCGCTCCAGTCTTATTTTCTTTAGCAGGAGACATGATCTTCCTTATTTTACTTGTGTTTCTCTTCCAGGGGAAATGGATGGTCATCTTGTGAAATGCAGTGTTTTGTGTATAAATCATTAAGACCTCTGTTTATAAAGGATTGATTCTGACAGACACAACTTGTACTGTTATGTGTTTTCTACAATTAAATGCAACTAAAACACACATAGGGAAGCATTTCAAAGGGCCCATATTGCACTTCTTTGTATGTGATGCAGAGATATGTGGTTTTTTGTACAGATATTGGTACGTAAAATAGATATATTGATGTTTTGGCAATAACTTGGCAATGTAATGTGCATCACGATACGGTTACAATTCAGTATATTGCAGTATATTGCAATACTATAAGGTGCTGTATTATGATTGTTAAAATTAAATGTCAGAATTAATTAGTCACCAATCTTTACATGTTAACTAATAATAAAAATTCAATCATGTGTTTTCAAAACTCAACTCAATACAGTGATACAATATTGAAAAATATAGATACAATATCAATATTTTCTCTCCCTTAAAGTTGCACAGGCTGTTTGTTATTATGCCTGTAATCTTTTTTTCCAGACCTCTTTTCTTATAGGCTGCCTTGTATTGCGACTATAGGAGGAAACAATATTTCTGGTTTAAGCACATCAACTTTAGTATTAGTGGGTGGCGCTACATTGCTGTGGGCTGAAAATTGGAATTTTAATCTTTGTGTTTTTTTTTAAATGTGTGCTTCTACAGCTTAATTAATTATGTACTGAGCTGCTTTTATTTTTTTATCGTAATTTTATTTTTCCATGAATTGGGCCCTTTGAAATGGTTCCTTATTCCCTATAATATGGAGACTTTTTGAGATATCATTAGACTCTATTAAAGCCTATTGTACATCTCTGTGTGAAGAGCCAGTGCTGTCTTTAATAGACCGTTAGTGCGCACTCTGGAAGACTCCTGAGTAGACACTTTAATGTCCTGCAGCCTAATAAGCTAGAAGTGAATTAACTTAAGTGTTGAGTGACTGACTCAGTCTAGACTCCCAGAGCAGCTCAGATTCCAGTGTCAGTAGCAGTAAAAACAAAATGCTGTAAAGGCTGAATTGCAGTCTGAGAAACTGCCCCCAAAAGGTTTATTCTGAGTATTCTGCAGATTCAAGTCAATAGATAAGAGAATAAGAGACCACTTAAAAAAGAGTTTCTTTGATTTTACCAAATTAAAAACCTCTGAAATATAATCAAGAGAAAGATGGATGATCACAAGCCATCGAACCAAACCAAGCTGAACTGCTTGAAACTTTTGTACCAGGAGTGGCATATAGTTATCCAAAAGTAGTGTGCAAGACTGGTGGAGGAGAACATGCCAAGATACATGAAAACTGTGGTTTAAAACCAGGGTTATTCCACCAAATATTGATTTCTGAACTCTTAAAACTTTATGAATATGAACTTGTTTTCTTTGTGTTATTTGAGGTTTGAAAGCTCTTAATTTTACTCAAACATTTACCTATAAATAGCAAAATCAGAGAAACTGATTCATAAACTGAAGTGGTCTCTTAATTTTTTCTACAGCTGTATGTAATCGAAAGTATTAGGACACCTGTTCATTCATTGTTTGTTCCACAATCAATAGCACTAAACTATATCCTGCTTTTTGTTGGTGGAACTGTCCAGTAAATGGGACTATTTTCTTGATTTTACAGCATTGCTGCGGGGATTTGATTGCATTTAGCAATTTAGCAAGATCATTAGTAATGTCAGGGTGTTTGATCTTTGACCTGCTCCTCATCATTTTCCAAATAAGCATATCAGATCCATTTTAGTGGATCTTCCCGTGTCCCTTCCCTCCATACATCATCTTCATCCAGACTGATCTTTATCATCATCTTTCTCTCTGTGTCTTATCTAACAGTGTTTCTCTCCAGGGGCTAAATGCCATGCATGAAGATCTACACCAAGTGTGTTTCTGTGTATCTTTTTTTCCCCTTCATCCACGATTGACACATTAACATTCAATTGCTCTTATTTTCCTGATCAGGGAGTAAAGATGGAGGAAGCTATGATCCACACAGGTATCCACCCTTTTTGATTTCATCAGTGGCTTTTCCCCCCTTAACTGCATGAGCCAGCTCATTTCCACTAATGTACTAGAACGCATCATGCTAAACGTGTGCGTGTGTGTGTGTGTGTGCATGCTGGGTTGCGCTAATATTATTTCAAGCACTTCATTTCACTAGTTAATTTTCCTGAGTCATTAAATTACATGAATACGCAAAAGCTGATGTTATTACGCTCTTGTAAATCTGCTCATTTGCTGTTTTGACTCTCACTGTGAGTAGCCCATATTCATCGAATGTTCTCATCTAGTAATTCATGCATAAAATTGGCGCAGACCTCAAAAATGGAAAAGTAAATGGTGCTCAATCAAGTAATAATTTCACAGATTGTATCTGCTGAATATGGAAAAAACATAACTCTCTAAAGGATTTCACCACAATAGAGGCATGCTGAAGGCTCACAGCCATTTATTTATATTTAAATATTTAAATAGATATTTACATAAATAATTCAGTAAATACATATAAATAAAGTTTCATACTGAAACTGCATTTGAAACTTTACACATATTGAAATAGATTTTTTATAACAGGATTATTTTTTCTCAAAATATGTGAAAGGTGATACAGCCTGTATTTAAACGAAATATAAAAGAAATATTCAAATGCAGTACAGTACCCAATCCTTATGAATTGTCATGAAATGAAATACTAATAAAATAAATGAGAAATAAAAATACTAATAAAAAACCATAAGAAAATCAAAGGGAGTCCAAGAGTTGTGTTCACCTAACCACCAAACATTTCCATTTTAAGTCCATTTGAATGTAGTTTCACATCAGATAGATAGATAGATAGATAGATAGATAGATAGATAGATAGATAGATAGATAGATAGATAGATAGATAGATAGATAGATAGATAGATAGATAGATACTTTACTTATCCCGAAGGAAATTTAGGAAATCACAGTTCATTTGACTCTATAACACATTCCCGTAGCTCCTTTGCTGCTTCACGTCTGTTTTATTATTTTTTTTTTTTCTTGCAACTTCTTTCCTGACCGACCCTGTTTTTGGCTCACCTGCTTACCAGGCAACGGCCGCATCGAAAGTGGCCAAAGTTGAGGACAAGCCTTGTGTCCCTGTGAGTCTCTAAGACCATGTAAATCTGTCTCTGTGATCTTCACACACATCCGGTCTAAATCTTCATGTAGTTGAGCTTGAGTGTGTGCCACAGATGTGCAACAGAGTTGATTCCAGAGATTAAAGGCGTGGTTATGCTGCCAGTGTCTTTGTGAATACTGCCTGACCTGCTTTTTGGGAATGCTGATTCCATTACCGCTTTTTTCACCTCTCCTCTTAAGGCTGCACTGATTTTGCAGAATTAATTTTTCTTAATTTTTCCCCATGCTCTTCTGTTTATTCTTTTTTTCCTTTCCATTTATTTCTTCATTCCAGGTTGCCTGGACCTTTTCTTTCGAAACTCATAAAGGCCATTGTTTGACCTTTGCTTTTTTTATCTTCATTTTTTCCTGCGTAGGAAGCTATGCGCAGTCTGCTTGTGATTAACGGGAAGAGCGTTTGCTGTTGCTGTGTCCTTTTTGCTTTTCGCAGTGCTTTTTGCTTCAGAATTCAGATACTTTCTTTCTGACTGGTACCAGACATAGTGCTGCAGTGATTTGGTGGGGCAGGCACTAATTAAAATGTAATTCCAATCTCATGGCCTTTATACATCATACCTGGCCAAGGTCATGCATGAGTGCACGATTAAAAGTTAGATGTGATGATCTAAATCCAGCTGCTTCTTCATTAAATGCTCTCTTTCCAGAGCTTTCTAACTGTTGCCTCTCTCTCTCCAGCTCACAGTCAGCATGGGACGGACGAAAGGGTTAAGCTGCCCAACTTCACGGAGCAGGAGGATGTGGACTGGCAGGGACTGGTGCGACTTTACAGTGTGAATGAGAGCCTGTTTGAGCACAGGCGTGACTACAGTCCCAGCTTGGAGGACTGGACCAACTTTGGGAAGGATGTAGATAGAATGTTTGCACTGCTGAGCGATTTAAAGCAACTCAACCGGACCAATAAGCTTGACCCCCTGGATGAGCTGGGCTCCGGGGCAGGGGGTCCAGAGGAGGCCAGTGGAGCCGGGGCCTTAAACCTGGACATTTGGACCCCTGTAATCACCACTGGACCTCGAATAATGGCCCCTACTGCCCCCAAGGCCAGTGGAGCTAGTGACTGGTCCCCTGTAATTACCACAGGACCTCAGCTGATGAGCTCTTCTGCCCCTAAAATAATTCTGAAATCGGCCAATGAACTTCCAGAGGGACTCCCAACCGAACCCACACCTTACAGGGTCTTCTCTAGGGGGGACACCTGGGCTCAGCAGCTAGAGAATGAACTAGACGGAGATGGAATGACCTTCAGTGGCAACGGCCTAACAGAACTTGAGACCCATCACCACGATTTCCTTCAGTCCGGCTCCAGTGGCCTCCAAAGGGCCAATCTGGATCCCAGTCAGGCCACTGACCACCACAAAGACAAAGAGGAACAGGAGGAGGATATTTTTGAGGCCCAAGGCCTTCTTCCAGTTTCCACAAAGCCGGAAAAGCTCCCAGAGCAAGCTAAGGCACCACCAGCCGAACCTTCACCCCAACCCCTTCTTCTGGTTCATATTCACATGTCCCAGGGCCCTCAGGACCCTCATCTGGACCCTCAAGACCCTCTGTTTTCAGAGGGCAGTGGCCTGGGCCCTCCTCCTTCCAACACATCCCTCTGAGAAAGGCCTGCAGGCAATGCACTGTGAAAGCCAGTCACCCCGAGACATTGAAAAGCCTTCCAGCTGGGGAGAATCCTATTGAATTCTAATGTTATTATGTTTTATTTTTTTACAGGTGCTTACATTTATTAGAAATCAGTGTTATATGTTTTGTAAGATATATACATATAAAAAAAATCTATCTATATATATATTTAGAGATCAAGAGCCTTAATGCAGCTCAAATGTTGCAGTTATGTTTTCAGTTTCAAGCAGAGAACGCCAGCAAAAGTATGTTTTTAATGTATTTTATAAAGAAAAGCAAGTTTTATCTGGGGAAACCATTGCACTCTGTCACAAGTGAAGCAGAATTGTCCCATTGCTGAATGTTTTAACGCATTAACATGTTTAAGTTTAAACCTTCAAGGCCTTCTTTTTAAAAAAAAATATACATCATATTACACACATACTCTTACACCAAGCTTCATTCTGGAAAGCCAAACTGAGAAATATATGAAATGAAACTGGAAAACCTCTTCCTGAGTTTTGGGATGGTTTCAGTAGTCCTTTGTTTTCATGGTTGCTCACATTAATATGCAATTGGTTAGCCAGTATCTGGCTGACAGTGTTCTTTTTTTTTTTTATTTAATTTAGCTTTTTATCTGCACAGTACTGTTCATTATGTTCATACCTTTGGTTGTTTACAGTATATCACTGCTTGTGCACAGTTGCGCAGTCACATGGGTCACATGTTGTGTGGTTAAACTGATTGATGGTGATGGTTTTGGCTTCTTTTCTTCGGTTTAAGTAATATAGCAACATTTCACTTTAAATAGACACACAAAATGGCACATTCACTCTCATCAGATCATTCAGATTTTGTTAATCATAAATGTTTCATCATAAAACAGTCAGTCATCTTTGGCTCTTGTGAATGTACAGTCCAGATCACCAAATCTGCCTTTTGTTTTTATCTTTTGCCCAACCATTATTCAGTGTTTCTAATCACTGTCCTTTTTTTAGTGTGTGAATTATGTGCTGAACTAAAGTTTGTTTGGCTCTGGATTCATCATCCCAAACTGCAGATATGATTTTTTTTCTTTTGTTTTTATTTGTGGGAGGTGGTAAACAATTCTGGCTTCTGGAAAGCCAAGAGGCTGTTGCAGAATAAACATTTGTCAAACACTGCTGTCACTTTTTCTGAGGTCCTTGGAATAATCAACTGCTTTGGAATTGCATCAAAACAATATTTACACATACAGGTGCATCTAAAAAAAAATAGAATATCATTGAAAAGTTAGATTATTTCAGTAATTTAGTTCAAAATGTGAAACTCGTATATTATATATCAGTGGTTTGGAATGCCATGTCATCTGCTGGTGTTGGTCCACTTTGTTTTATCAAGTCCAAAGTCAGCGCAGTGTTTTCCTGGAAAATCTTACAGCACTTCATGCTTCCCTCTGCTGACAACTTTTATGGGGATGTGGGTTTCATTTTCCAGCAGGACTTGGCACACTGCTAAAAGTACCAATTTTATTGATTTTCAATTGCTGCATGCCATAATCATCAACAATAAAAGAACTAAACACTTAAAATAGATCACACTGTGTGTAATACATCTATATAATATTCGAGTTTCACATTTTGAACTGAATTGCTGAAATAAAGTAACTTTTCAATGATATTCTAATTTTTTGAGATGCACCTGTAGAAGGTACTGTCAGGTCACTGCTGTGTTTTCTTATTGTTTAGCCACTAATGGAATAGTACTTGAGCTTTTATTTTGGGTTTTATTTTATTAGGTCTCCAAAAAATATGCTAGTGTGAAAACACCTTTTAGAAATTGCAGTATAAATCTTCATATTTTAAGCTTAAAATAGACACATCATAAATGTAACATCCATTTTGTGGGTATTTTTTTATATTTACACACAAAATTATTATTATTATTATTATTTACTATTTTGCTGTATCAGACATGGGAAGGGACAGAAGTTATTAATAGCATTTCTGGAGAAGATCATCTGCATTACATGTAATGCAGTAATTAGGTGTAATTGAGCTGTTGGTTTTCACACTGTAAGGTGCAGCGGATTATAAGGCGCACTATCAAAAAATGTCTATTTTCTGTTCTACTTTCATACATAAGGCACACTGGTTTAAAATGTGTATTTTAAACAGCACTTGTTAGGAACAGTAGTGTCGCCATGTTTTTCTTCTAATTCAGCAGCTTTTTCCTTCCCAACACTGAGGAACGTGTTCTGGTAAACCAGGGTGGTATTAGCTAGCGAAAATTCATACATAAGGCACACCATATTAAAAGGCACACTGACTACTGAGTCAGCCAGTGCTCTTGTCACATTTATCTCCTAACCTGAACTGAGACCTACCAGGTGAGTGGACATACATATCTCCTCCTCTGATCTCTCAGACTGGTAGCGCACATTCAAGACTGGGAAAAGTTTGGCTTTACTTCTGTAAAATGGAAGGGAAAGAAACCTTGCTGTCTATGTTTTTCAATGTCATTTTTCCGAACCACATTGTTTTAAACTAAATTTTACACAAAGGAGTAAAATTAAAATGCATTTTTAATTATTTCTTTAAACTAGACGCCTGAGCTCTGTTTATTTCTATACATCAATGAGAACATGTATGTTATTTTAAAAAAAATATTTGATTTAGATGTTTCATTTAGTCTCTTTGACACAGGTGTATAAAATCAAGCGCCTTGTCATGCAGTTTGTCTTTACTACTTTAGCGACAGAATTGGTCGTTCTACTGAGTTCAGAGTACTGGAACTGTGTGCCTGGAGCTTCATGGCATTGGTTTTCATAGCCAACAGCTGCATGCAAGGCTTACCTTACCAAGCACAATACCAAGCTACGGATGGAGTACAAAAAAAAAGGCATTCAGCTTCTCAAAACAAAGCTTCGTTTGGCTTTGCATTGAAAGTCTGTTGACAACAATATATTTTCATTACCTTATACAAATCAATTTTAGATTGAGTGAGTGTAGTATGATTTTTTCTAATTAAATTCTGATCTATAGTTACGTACAATCTACCCCACAAGGTTTCAGCAGGTCAGCAGCTTTCTCTATTAACCAAGATGAGTTTTTAGTACTTAATAAATCTATTGTTTACAAACGGTGTATAGAAGTACCAGAATTCACTCCTATATGATTTAACTCTCTAATACAGCAGATCAAAAACGAGTACAACTACTATAGAACTACAATAAAAGCTATAACAGGAACCCAAAACCCATCTACATTCAGCTCTTAAACACAACTTTTTGCAAATACACATTGTAAAAATAGATTTTTAGTATATTTTTTTGTGGTCAAAAAAATAAGTATGCTAATATTTTTTATTATGCTGAATTAATTTAACACCGGTGCAATATCCTCTGAGAGAGCTTTTATGTACATTAAACCCTACTACCACTTTGAACCATTCTCAGTAGTTTTCTCTAAAACAGAGCATTTTACCCTAAACCCGCTGTGAATGACTGGTAAATGACCAGTTCATGTGAAAAGGACGTATACTGTACACGTGAGTGCTTTTCCACACCACTAGAGGACGCCATCGCATCAACTCTGCTGATAGAGATTATGTGAGAAGCTCTGAAGCTTAATAGAAGTGCTGGACCAGAAGTTCCATTACTACTGCTGTATGTTTATTTATTTATTTTATAATTTATTCATTCATTCGTTCATTTATTCTTTTATATATGAAATACATTCATTTCATTGTCAAGTATGGGCCTGTAATTTAATTTTAGACCACAAGGTGTCACCATGGTATTTGACAGGAGGACAGCATTTGCTTTAAAGAAAATTCAAAAATTTTCTTTTAAACTTGTGGTTAATAAAATTAAAACAAAGTCATTTAGACTGGTTTAGTGTAACATGCCCTGTTCATGCATAATACCCATAAAATACAAAAAAAAAAAAAAAAAACTTAGAGAATCACACCCGATAAAATCTATCACAAACATAGCTTTTATATAGTACTGAAAGTTTTTTTTTTTAAGTACAAGAACAAAAAAATATATCTTTTTTTTTAATAGTGGAATCCTTTTTCGTGGCATATAAATTATACCAACAAAAAAGAGAAATCTACAAGATATTTCCCAGATGCATAAGTACTATGTAATGAGAAAAATGATTTAAATTGATATAAGATTTGATAGAAACAGGAATTATAGCAATGCACAACACTTTAGAACAAAACAAACTCAAATAACTTGTATGAGGTGCACATTGAATTCTGCCATGATTTGGGCAGCCGTGGTTTTATGTTTTTTGGACCCGAACATCCCTTTCAGACAGCTTCCTCTTGCATCCACAGTTAATCCTGTTGGATGTGGTTCGTCCTTCTTGGTGGTATGCTGACATTACCCTGGATACCGTTTCTCTTGATACATCACAAAGACTTGCTGTCTTGTCACAGATGCGTCAGCAAGACGTGCACCAACAATTTGTCCTCTTTTGAACTCTGGTATGTCACCCATAATGTGTGCATTGCAATATTTTGAGCAAAACTGTGCTCTTACCCTGCTAATTGAACCTTCACACTGTATTTCGTACTCATCAGAGTCAGTATAGAGTCAATTCCTCTATAATAAACAATTTCACACCATACCTTACTTTGAGTGGCTTTTTACACTGAATCTATCTAAATAATTTAGATAGATTTAAATTGATGGGATTTTAGGTAATTAATATTTTTTATTGCATAAAACCCAAAAGGTTATTTAACCTTTCAGTAAAGCTGTCAGCATTTCTCCTGACTGATGGCACTGCTTTAAAAGTCTCCTTTAAAATCCACCTATTTTGCTCAATTCACCAGAGAGAAGAATGATATTTTTTTAAATAATGATGCACTTCCCCCACACCTTTTCAGAGCAGTCAGCCCTCAAACAATCACTTACCTTCTATTCTCCCCTCTGAGTCTGATATTGATTCAGTCCTCTCTGGCTGAACTGAAATAAGAGGTGATTGATCTTTTAGATGCAAGTAATCACAGGGACCACCATTATTCTGCTGGACATAGCTGTGATTGTTCACCCTGTGAAAAACCTGAAGAGAGAGAACAAGTGTGAGATTGAGCACAAAAATCGTAAGGAGGAGAATACCAGCAGAATGATTGACATGACAAACCTACAAAATGCACGTAAGAAAAGAAATTCACAAAAAAATATTCAAACTTCATGCCAGTAAAAATATGAATAATTATATTAAATGCCAGCAGGCATCCTCTTTTTTTAAGACTTTGAATAAATGCACAGTGACACATTTTTTTTTTGGGCTCTGTACCCCAGCATGGTTAAAATGCCTGTTTAGAATAAAGAAACTGCACACAATTTAAAGAAAAACAGTTCATTAAGTGCACGGCTGCAGGTAGAACAGGATAATTCCTCTTTATTAATAATGTGGGTGCTAGCTAATAGCTTTAGAACACATTCTGAGATGTACACAATCATCCTAACCATCAGGTTCTTGTAGGAAATTAAACTGAACACTAGATGGCTGCGTGGAGACAGAGGTGTCAAAGGCTTTATAACACTGGTATCATTTTCAGATACAATTGGTTTAATATTCATATTCTATTATAATATTTTTTTATTTATTTTGCACAAATAAAAAAAACAATAATTATAATTTCGATGTGCAAAGGAAAGGAATGAATCCTGAGAGCGCTTATATATAAAAACCTCACCCATGAAAACTTACGTCAAAAGGCACATTTGTTACAAAGTCAAAAAATATGAAACATTTAAAATAATTAAACCATTAAATGATAATCAAAATGAGAGGGAAAGAAAAAGAAAACAATCAGCTGAGTTGTTATCAGTATAAACATCATAAAGCTTGACATATTGCACTCTAACAAGAGATATATAGGCATATTTACAGTTGCAGTCAGAAATATTCATCCTTCTATAGATGTTAATGATTCATCAATTAATCTGTTTTCAACTTCTGTTGTCAAAATAACTTAAATAAGAGTTTAAAAAATATTTTTTGTTGTTTAATGAGTTTTTTTTGTTGTTGTTGTTTTTTTTCATTATATTTTATCCACATTACTAAGAAATCTTTTGTAAGCAGGAGGTTTAATATTTCTGATTGCAAATGTATATAGGTTGGTTATATAGGCATATGTATCAAGGGGTATTTTTTCTTATGCTTTAGAATGGCTAACATATATGAAGGTTTTGTAAGTTGATCCAGATCCCACTAGGGCTACGTTTACCTTACCAGGCAGAAGTGACTTGAATCTGATTTTTTGCTCAATGTGGCTCAGATCTGATTTTTTTCATGGCTGTGTGAACGTGCCAAATCCGATTTTTCAAATCAGATTTGAATCGCTTTGGCTACGTTCACATTATCATGCTGAAGTGACTCAAATCAGATTTTTGGCCTAGATCTGAGTCACTTTCATATGTCCTCCTAAATTGGATACTTATCCGATCCATGGACATGCGACATGAATGTGAAAGGTTAAACAGGAATTTTACGCATGCGCTATGTGCTTCTATCTCATACCCACACATCTCTTGTTGCAGCTGTGCAGCTATAGATGTAAAAACAGCAAAAGCAAACCGCCTGGATTTTTTTCTCCTCCTCGACCTGAGCATGAACTTCAGACCAGCTGTTTTCTCTCCACTCCAGCAAAAGAAAAAAAAAACATTTTTATGAAAACTTTTTTCATAATAATGAATTAGTATCTCAAAATAATGACTTATTATCTCAAAATAATCCGCTAAAATCCACTTTTGTTTTGTTCTTTGCGAGATACAATAGGTCTCTCTGAGTTGTATATGATGCTGCACATGAAACGCTTTCTCAACCTCCATTGTCTGCAGTAGCTAGTAAAGGAAAATAGAGCAGCTAGTTAGCGTTAGCTCTCTTGTGTAAGTAACGGTTTAAATCGGATCTCTGGTTGATTCTGCGTTTTCTGCGTCCCTAAATATACACTAGGGAAACACAGTTTGACAAGGCAACACAACTTGAAAGAAAACTGATCAAAGCGTGCGTCGTTCACGTCAGATTTTATTATATAAAGAGGAGTCTAGGGCTCCGAATCACCAAATCTGAGGTAAGAGTTTAGTAGAGTTAGTTTAGCTTTCTTTCTTAGCCTCGCAGCGTTGCTGAGAGTCTGACGTTAAGAGAAGTTTAAGGGTTAACTTTACCTAGCACTTAGGGCTGTATCATAGACTGTATATCATACCTGTCAAGTCTCCCGTTTTGGCCGGGAAGCTACCGTATTTTACTCCTCTTTCCCGCTGTCCTCCCGTATTAGTATTTTCCCGTAAATTTCCCGTATTATATTAAAATAAAAAAATATATATTATTGAGGAGACAGGGAGCTGACTGCTCTGTGTCTCTTAACCAATCGTGCAGCCGGTTCAAGGAGAAAGTCCCGCCTTTCAGGAGAAACAGCCAATCAGCTTGCAAAGGAGGGTCAGTGTGGGGAAGCCACAGGCAGCTAGTCGGAGCAGCTGATGTTAAAACATATCTGGATATACAGCGATTTTTCTTAAAGAAAGGGAACGGTAGGCTAATCATGTAAACTGTGATGAGATTTTTCTGATAGCTGCTTAAAAATACTCGTCTCTGAAATAAAACACACAGATTAAACCTTTAAAAAAAAAAAAATACAGCTTGAACTACAAATGTTAAAAATTAACTAAACTGATCAGGGGTGGAGTGATCAAAAGATTCAGTTGGCAGAATGTGTGCACCCTTTGTTCAATTTTAAATCCATTAAATAAATAAAAAATATATTATAAAAAAGAGTGCATTTATGCCAAAAAGACATGAAATCTTAACTTTTAAAAAAATATTTGGAAAAGTGTTTTTAATTTGGCTGTATTAAAAGAATGACATATGTAGGAATGTCCGCAACATTTCAGATTCTGATAATCTAATTGTGTGTAAGTGGTTCACATGTCGTTATTTTAGATTTTTTTTTGTAAACCTGTCTTAAAATGTAAGGGATACTGAACCTATGTTGGGCTGGTGGGACAACTTTAAGCGGACAGAGGAAAATATCCCTTATTTTTTAATCTAAAATTTGACAGGTATGCTGTATATAGCTGGACAGAACATCGTCTCTTAAAAGTGAAGCCACCACAGGTCGGGCGCCCCCTGCTGTTCGGCTGCAGAAAGCTGTGTAACTCCACCCATCCCCATAGGTTTCAATGGCAAAACAGACAACTCTCAATCACGTTTTTTTCTAATATACTGTAATTCTACCTCCATTATTTAAATGCAACAGTTAGTGTAACCTCTGCTTAAATTGTCAATTTTTTATATCCCCACAGAATTCGGTTTTTAAAACGTTATTCAGCTCTATTCAAAAAAGGTGTGGTTATTGTAAAAGGGCTGGTTATGGGCGGGACCAGTAACAGACCCTCAGCTCCGCTCCGCTCTGCAGCCTGTGACCTTGAGGCAGCCCTCAGGGGCGGGGTTATTTAAATGAGTAGGTTGCTCTCCACAGTCTTTCTCCCTCCTCTGGTCTCTACTGTGCAGAATCGGGTGTCAGGATCGCCAACATGGCGGAAGATTTTGGCTTCATTTTCATTGAATGAATGGGAACGGAGACACGGCGTCCATCTTTTTTCTCTGGGCTGTATCTTTATAACTAAAACTGTATCTCTGAAAACATTGTATCCTTTAAGTTAACTTTAAGTTTTAGAGCTGTAAAATTGACAGTGTGTGAGGGCAGGTTTTCTGCTTCAGTGCTGTTAGCCAATCAGAGGTGATATATTTGCATGCATGAATATTCATGAGCAATTGCCAAAATCCTCTCCTTCTTCAGAGACCAATAATCCAGTGAAATAAAGCAGGGTTATAAACACTTTTTCCCCACCAAAAAACGGCTCACATGGCAGTCATTCGTACTAGAAACTACATTTAGACATTTTAAAATGAGTGAAAAAACGATGGAATGAGACCTTAAAGTGTTGTGGCTAAGTTAAAGCTAAGCTACACAAAGCTGCGAGTAAAGGAGCGGTGCTCTGAGGGGGAAAACTACAAATCCCAGCATGCAGCGCTGCACTCTCTCTCCGTTCAGCCCCCTCCGTCAAATCCGCAATCTCATTCACTCAGTGAGTGTCCGCGCTGGAGACAACAACATCTACCTCCCTCTCTCTCTCTCTCTGTCTCACTGTAAGTACTGTTCTCTCTGTTTGTGTCTCTCACTGACAGCGGCTCTGCTCCTCTCTCAGAGCTGCAGCCGGGCGGACAGTCCCCTCTATAGCTCTCTGTTCTCCTCTATATCTCTCTATTTACTCCTCTTTCTCTCTGTCAGTTCTTCAGCTGCTGGGTTTTGTTGTCAGTGAGTAAAGTCGTGACTGGGCTCAGTCTTTGTTCAGTAAGAGCTTTAGAGCATCTTGTGTAAATGTGTGTTTGTGTGTTTGTGTGTGTGGGCTGTGTGTAATGTTTCTAGTGGTTTAGATGAGCCAGTCTATATAGGCTGTACTGTTCTGTCTGTTCTTTGTCTTCTCAGACTGCCTGACTGGAGTCTGACTAAAACACACACACATGCTCACACACACATTCACACAGGGTTGGACTACTTGTAGCTTTGTGGACAGTCGAAATTCTTTCCCAGGTTTATTTATCAGGCTTTAATACAATACAACATAAAATCCAATAAAACACAAAGCAGGGAAAATATGAATGAAACACATATGGGAGTAAGAATATCAATTTATCTAAGTATTGTGTTTTTTTTTTGTTTTATTTGTGATACTGTTAAACAAAACAAATTTAATTACTGTAATAGTTGATATGTGAATTGTGTGTTTAAACTTTAGCATAGTGTTGAAATTCCACTGTTCTGTTTGGATGAATGTAAACTCGTTTTTTACTCAGATATTATGTGTATGATGGTTTATTTTTCATGCTATATCAGTTTTCCTACAATTTGATTAAAAACAAATAACTACATTGTCTTGTTTACAGAATTTCACAATATATTGCCATATTAAAATAATAATAATAATAATAATCTAGCAGTCAAAGTTTCAGTTTAATGTTTTTATTTTTGTATTATTTCCTACGTTTTAAATGAATACTGAAGTCATCCAGACTATGAAGGAACGCACAAGGAATCATATAGTAACTTAAAAGTGTTAAACAAACCAAAATACTCTGTAAAGCATTTAGGTGCTCTTATTTGGGGTGCTGTTAACTCGTGGTTTCTGAGACTGGTAACTCTGATGAACTTATTCTGTACAACAGTGGTAATTCTTGTTCTTCCTTTCCTGGGCCGGTCCTGATGAAAGCCAGTTTCATCATAATGTTTTAAATGATCTTTGTGACTGAACTTGAGGATACTTTAATAGTTCTAGGTTTCTTTTTGGATTAACTGGCCTTAATTTCTTAAAGTGTTTTTTCCTTTATTTAGTTGAGTAGTTCTTGCCATAATATGCATTAAGAGGGCTAGAAATTGCAGTAATTAACTCTTGTCAAGTTCAGCACAGCTGTTAACTGAAAGCCGTTTTAGGAGACTCTACCTCGTACTGTATATATTATCTGCTACACAAACTTGCCCATTTTTTCAGTAGAAAATAAAAAAATGTAACTTTCTATAGTCAATGTAAAATCATATTATTCCAGGTAATTTAAAATATTTCTATTGCTTTATTCATCAGGATGTGTACAGAATATATACTTAATGATTTAAAAAATGTCATAAAGGGAAATGGACAGTCAAAATGAAAAAATAACTTGCCACATGTTTTCAGTTTTTCTACCTGATTTTCTCCCCTGTTACACATCTGAGTACTTCTGTAACCCACTGAGAGTGACTATATGTGGGGGCAGTCACAATTATTGATGGCTCTGTGATTAATCATTCTTTTGTTGTTCTGCTTTTCCCATCTTAATTCAGGATACTGAGCAGCTGTTCCAAAAAATCAAGGGTAACGACCCCACACGGCGACCGGGAAAGAAGCTTTTGAATAAAACATCAGTAAAAGCCCATTTCAGCTTGATGGCCGAAGAGAACTTTCCCTCAGGATGCTTTCTTCAGCCGTGATGAAGATGAAATATGCTGAACAAACCCATGCCTGCTTGCTTGCTGCCTGATCACTGCCTTCATGCTCTTCTAAATCTCTCATATGAGGTGAACTTTAACTCCAGAAAACGGATGTAGACTATTATAAATGATCATGTTAACTGATATAGTTCTGTAGGCATTGATCATGTTCATGATCAATCATGATCTATGCTTTCATCATTCATAACAGCAGCATTTCTGAACTGAGTACAGTCAGAGCTGCACGGCAAGTCTCTGTGTTGTGTTCTTGCCTGTGGCATTAGATACTGAATCCAAGTCAAGACAAGTCCCGAATTTTGGAAAATGACTTCCTCAGATAATGATGAGACTGGAAGTGATGTGTCCGTGTCCCTTGGGGCTGGTGAATTCCAAAACCAGTATGAGGACTCGGGAAGTTACTACAAATCCAAAAGTTTGCCCGCTCTCAACGGTGGATGCCCAGCAAGTGATGAGCTTCTGGATTCCAGGGCGGTCAGCAAGACCCAGAACACGATACACGCCGACCAGCGCTCAGTCTTCAGCGAGTTCCAGCGAAAAAGTGACTCCAGCCAGTTGGACTCCCCAACTCGGACTGACTTTTCGCCCTCGGTGTCCAGTATGATGGGCCTTAGCAGCTCCCTGAGGCCTGAGACCAGCAGGGCAGGCGGAAAAAAGCTTGGCTTCTCCTTAGCAAGACTAATGGACTTTCCAGTGAGGAAATACGTCAGGAAGATTCTCGCAGACTCGAGGAGTTTCCTCTTCTGCATGTGCTACCTGACTTTCATCCAGTCTCTGATGGTCTCAGGTTACCTCAGCAGTGTGATCACCACCATAGAGAAAAGGTACAGCCTCAGGAGCTCCGAGTCTGGACTGCTGGTCAGCTGCTTTGACATCGGAAGCCTTGTGGTGGTGGTGTTCATCAGCTACTTTGGGGGCAGAGGCCAAAGGCCACGTTGGTTGGCCGTTGGAGGGGTGTTGATAGCCGTGGGGGCTGCTTTGTTCTCCTTGCCACACTTTATCTCACCTCCTTACCAGATCCAGGAGGTGAACTCTTCGAGGGGGAACGAAGGCCTCTGCTCGACAGGTAATGGCAGTGGCCGGGACACTTTGGACATCTCGTCCTGCCCGCGGGACCAGGAGGGCAACGAACACTCGGTCTATGTCACCCTTTTCATCTGTGCCCAGATTCTGGTGGGCATGGGGTCCACTCCTATCTACACGTTGGGGCCAACATACCTGGATGACAACGTGAAGAAGGAGAACGCCTCACTTTATCTTGGTAAGCCTGTTTTTCTTTGATTTCTCTTTGTAGTGGTTGGTTACATTTTCACTTTGAAGAGCATTGCATCAGCCCAATGGCTTTAAAGCCTAGTCATAAAGAGCTCACACACTTTCCCTGCTCTAACACACCACAGCAAGGCTTGTTAGTTAAAGGAAATCAAAGAAAGACATCTTTTCTTACTTAATTTGATACGACAAATCAGTTTATAACACTCATTTAGTCATTAAAGTGTGCAAATGTACGTATATCAGCTTATAACAGATTAACAGATAGTTTTTGTTTGATTAAGGTACAAAAAAGTTTAATTAAAATAAAAAAAACAAGCTGAAATTTGATACAGTGGTGCATTTGTAATGCATAAAAATGCTATAATTACTTGATTAGACATCAAAAAAAGTAAACAAAATCTAAATATAGTCCGTATGGCTGTGCAATGTATGACACAAATGTATGACACAATAATACTTGAAGGATTTTTGATATTTTTGATAGTCTTCTGATATTTTCTATTTTTTTGAATGTACATATTAGAGAATATATTGTGAGTTTTAGAAAAATAATCAGAAAATGGTTTTAAAAAACAGAGATTTGTTAAAAATAAGTAAATAAAGTAAGATGGTGTAAAAATGCACCGGCATCCAATTACCTCCTTGTTACTATGCAGTTAATCATACCCATACTTTACCATAAGTGTAATTGTTTACAATAGGGATGAACAGTATGTAAATATATATTGCCCTTTTGATAAATTACGTCACAATATGTTTATGTTCTGAGTATGTTGTGAATACATTAAAAAAATTACCAACTGTGTGTTTAATTAGAGAGTAAAACAAATTAATCTTGACCTCTGAAAGGATATTGATCCTGAAAATACTATAGATCCTAAAAAACACAACGAAGAGCTAAAGCATATTATTATTATTGGAAACTTCTCATTTTGAAAATACACTTTTTCATAGAGGAAGATGGTCAATAAGCTAATATTTTATCATTGCTTTGATGAATTTTCTTAGCATGCTAAACTTTACAGAGCATTTAGGGGATATTACCAGTAGATGGTTTAGTACAAGTAATAATTAGATTGTTGTACTAAATTCAATAAATGTACTAAAATTACTATACATATTATAACACATATTGTAAAAGGTAGTGATATTGCATAACAATTAACTGAAATTGATTTAATATTCCAATATTCAGAATATTAAATTCTCTTCATTTCGGTTATTTAGTTTATTTTTAAAATGTTGATACTTTCTTTTTTTCTTTTGTCTTATGGTGGCCCTGAAGTGCAAAACAAATGAACATGTCAGAAAACAAAATTACCAAAGAAAAAAATATTTTACATGGGCAAAAAAACATTACATTTCAGAAAAAAAAACAAATTTACAAAACTTAAAACAAATTTACAAGACGCACTGAAACACTTTTACAAACTGCGACTTCTGACTGAAAGGGAGAAATCACACAGGAAGTGCTTGTTGTGGACTCTCCTGGTCAGTCAAACTATTTTTTGTGGCACGTATTTTAACAGCAGCAGTAAATACAACAACTATCCCTGTCCTGTTGCTACTGACCCGCGGTGCTCAGCTACAGTACAGTACAGGAGCCCCGCGGGGCAGTGGCTGATGACCGCGGGGCAGTGGCTGATGACCGCGGGGCAGAGTCTTCAGTAGTTTATTAAAGATAGTGAGAGATTCTCCTGATCTGGTAGTGGAAGGAAGTTTGTTCCACTATTGGGGAACTCTGTATGAGAACAGTCTGAGTTGCTTTGTGTGGATGTTTCACTGGAGGTGCGCAGTGGCCGGGAGGTAACGTAAGCCTTCAGGGGTGAGTGCAGGGAGGAAGGAGCCTGTTCTGTCATCAGTTTTGTAGTTTTTAATAGATGTCAGAATATCATGACGCAACCCATGTGCACATTCCTATGTGCACATTCATGTTTTTATAAGTGGCGAGGCGGATCTGTCGCAAACCATCATTTTTGATGATGGACCAAGGTCATCAGGGGCACTCTGATCGGACTGAGGCTATTCAGCCTCCACACGCTGCGGGGAAGCTGCACAGTGTGTTGCACCACATTCCTCTTATAGCCATTATTAAACATTTCTATGGCAGTTCAGACCAGATGGGGTAACCTTCTTTGACCTCACAAATTGTTGAGCCTAGGGCAACCCAGTCATCTAGTCATAATAATTTGGCTCTTGTGGCAGTTTCTCCAAGATCCTACACATAAACTACAAGAACTGACTCTCTTACCATCTCTTACTAACATGTACAGTATGCCAGACCTCGACCTGTGTTGTTGTCATGTGTTAACTTTGCGTTGGCATGGTTCTAATGTTTTGGCTCACTCCACTGTTAATGATTTGATGATGCTGATTAAGTTGAGGTGTGTTATAAATAACATTGCTGCAGCTTTAGGGGCTGATGCAGTGCCTGTGTTCCAGGCTTGATGGACGTTCAGTAAAGGGCACATTTACCCACAGGATAGCTGGAGAGGAAATAAGCAGCTATTAATGGTCCATATCCTATGTGCGTGAAACTGATGGAGCAGATTTAGGGGTCATAAGGGATAAATACACACACACACATATACACACAAACACAAACACACGTGGACACATAATCCACTCTCCTGTTTTTTCCAAACTCCTGTCCTTTAGTGTAACCTCTGTGACCTCTGTGCTCTATAAAGCGTGAGCAGTGGCTGAGGGGGGATATCTACTGTGTGAGAATGGTGAAGCCTCTGGAGTCTCGTAGGGGTCTATGATTGGAAATGCCAGCTACCACTCATTTCTCATGTTTGGTTTAATTCTGACTGATCCCCGTTGAAGTGTTTATGATGCACTTAACAAGCCAGCTGACACATGAATTAAATGTTTCTGCTCTTACAAATAGCGGTAATGCTATTATTAAGGCCTATATCCAGAATAGTTTGATATAGTATGTGTATACTGATATTTATATCAGTAAAAACTCATGTTATAAAATAATATTCATGTTACAAACAGTCCAGGTATGCAGTCCTTGCTTTTAAAGTTTTACCTTTAAATAGAAAATAAACTGCATTTACACACATTATATATTTTAGCCCCGCCTACTAAAGCTGAAGTCACTACAGTCATTACAGTAGTAGCAGCCAGGATTTCTTTGTAAATGAGGCACAATACATATAACTATAAATGCACTGGATATTTGCCAGCCTGAATTTTTCAGCTGGTAATGATAAAAAAAAAATCACTTTTGGTGTTCGGACGAATTAATGATTTACATCAAACAAAATTGTGCTTTGTTGTTATGTCTGTTGGAATATTTTTTTAATTGTTCAATACATTATTATTTTTGTTTTGTTTTGTAATTTATTTTTCTTTGAAAAAAGTGGCAACATTTATGAAAATCTGTGTTGAACCATCCTTCATTATCCTTGTATAGCCATTGGCCAAATGTTGCATTTTGGTCAGTTTTGGTTTCAGCCCGAACATTTCATTTTGTTGCATCATTAACTAAAAAAAGAGAGAACGCATCTGTCTTTTATTTTGCCCTGTTCTCCACAGTCCACTACACTTTTTACTAGTTTTTGCACCATAATGTGAGTTAATGCCAAGGGTGGAGTAGAAACCTTTAAATAGCTGTGGAACAGTGGAACTGTGTTCCCTGGAATGATATTGCTCCATCCAGTACTAGTGGTATGAGTTGAGATTTGGGGATGGAGTTGGGTGGTTATCATCCAACGTCCTGACATACATACAACATGCTTAGATGAATGCAATCAAATCTTCACAGCAATGCACCAAAATAAAGTAGATGGCCTTCTGTAGACAGTAGAGACTGTTACCCCTAATAATCATTTTTTTGGATGATAACAGACACAGTAAATGATCAGGTATCTCATTAATGATGTCCATGTTTTTTCCATATTTGACCTTAGAAAAAAATATCACTGTATGGGATATATGGAAAGTTTTGAAACCTTTGAAATTTGAATGTACATTATTGATCTCTTTATGCTAAAAACAAGACAAATTAAGTAACATTAGCCCTTTGATTTCAAAGAGTAGAGAGTGATTGGAAGATGGGGAGGTAAAATTGAACTGTGACTGTTTGTTTTTTTTTTTTAAAGGGGAGCGTAAATGAAGAATAAGATGATCTAAAAAATAATCACCTACGACCTGATTTGTATTGGCAAGAAAAACCTGGAAAAGTCATGGAATTTGAAAATCACAATTTTCAGGTCTGGATACGTTTTGGAAAAAAAAAAAAAAAAACAAGTTTTGGTAAAGTCATGGTAATTTGGTCTATAAATCTTTGTGTTTCCGTTTATCGATGGAGAAAATCTATTTTAAGTTAACAAATACATCAGCTCAGAGTTAGTTCAGTAATTTAGCCCTACACAATGGAGCTCTCAGGATCTTACAGACATTTTTTAATAATGTAATTAATTTTAGGCCTGCTATAATCAATTTCCATTATAGTTTTGGTCGATTTTTTGGTTTTATTGTCCATGTCTGCACTGATGTTGTCAATTTGCCTTGAAGGAATGAAAATCATGAAAAAACAATGAGAATTTATTGGTTAAAAAAATTATGAACCCTGTGAATCATTTAATTACCTGGACACATCTAATATTCAGTTTTTATCCTACAAATTTGATTTCTGTGAACTGCTAGCATTACTGAGATCCTACAACAGTGATTCCCACCATTTCAGTAGCTGGTACTACATCTGTACAAGATGGCACACTCACTGACCTCCTTCATACTGAGCTCTTTCTGTTGCCTTTGTGTTCTGATCTCTGATTACGACACATGAAACCAGTGCAGCCTGTGAGAAGAGAGGAAAAAAAACAAGACAAAAAGTACTATTTTGTTAGAAACTGACCTTGCCTTTTAAACAGCCTTTTTTGCACATTTGGGGCCTTGAGAACTATGGCTTTCAAGGAATCTCTACAGTGTTCAGACCAATGTTACAATCTTTGACCTTGATATTTAGCCAACAGCAAAGACTCATTCCTTCAGAAATGGTCATACATTCAAAAATGTACTGTTCTTCTGTTCTCTGTGTGTGTTTTCTAAATGATTTAAGGTGGTATGATGAGTATGCTGACAATGAGCTCTGACAATGATGCTATTGCTACAGTGGTTTAGAGCACTGGGTTGTGGTTGTGGGTTCAATACCCATGTCTGCTAAGCTGCTGCTGTTGGGTCTTAACCCTCTGTACTCCAGCAGTGCCGTAGCACGTAGACTGACCCTGGCTTTCTAATCTTGTTTTAAAATATGAACTCTTCAGATATAATCCGGTGCTGCCCTTTCATACAAGTAGAATACTGCATACTGGTGATTTTCCATTTCGGCCGAGTTCTCACTGACAGGAAATGTTCTGTGTGGTTTGTATCGTGTGCAGGCATGACCCACTCTGAGTTCCCCAGAAAACTAGCTGCTCTGTTCATTCATGAGTTCAGCTGAATGTTACCCAGAGTTTTTAGTAGGGTGCTGACTGTGTAAAGCCCAAGGCAAAGTCCAGTAAATACAGCTCCTCTGGACAAGTCCAGACAAGTTCTGGGTTACCGTGTGTGTGTGTGTGTGTGTGTGTGTGTGTGTGAGTGAAAGGAGCTTAAGCTGGCATAGGTGAATAGAGATATTTTGTACTTAACTTTATAAGTGATTTTAATATAGGTGCTGTAACATAATCCATGTTTGTATGCAGAAAAATAAATGCAAACACACTGGGTTGAGCAAAAGTATTTTTGAACTTTTTATTTTAATGCCTTTAGGCTGTAAATGTAGGAATGTAAAAAACCTTTTGAGGAGAGTCACTATTACATTGAGAAAGCCTGCCACAATAGTTGTTTTACTGATATAGTGTCCAAGAAATTATTGCTATATATACAGCTCTGGAAAAAAAATAAGAGACCACTTAAAAATGATGAGTTTCTTTGATTTTACCAAATTGAAAACCTTTATATAATCAAGAGGAAGATGGACGATCACAAACCATCAAACCAAACTGAACTGCTTGAATTTTTGCACTAGGAATGGCATAAAGTTATTCAAAAGCAGTGTATAAGACTGGTGGAGAAGAACATGCCAAGATGCATAAAAACTGTGATTAAAAGCCAGGGTTATTCCACCAAATGTTCATTTCTGAACTATTAATTTGTTGTCTTTGCATTATTTGAGGTCTGAAAGCTCTGCATCTTTTTTGCTATTTCTCATTTTCTGCAAATAAATGCTCAACAAAAGTTATGTTGAATGATCAGCATCGATTATATGTTTTGTTTTTTAATTTTGAATGAAAATTGTAAATTCTCTGGAAGCATTAATCACAAATTTACACAGTTTCTTTGTGTGTTTTTTTTATTATTAATGGACCCTAAATAATGCAGCTACACTATATTTGATCTCTTCCACTTTCTCTCTTATTCCAGTCTCATTTTCCTTCTTCTGCTTGGAATATGAGATAAAGGTCCAGATTGCATGCTTGAGCCTGCACACTGTCTCACACACATGGTCTTCTCTCTTTGTCTCGGAGTACATCAGTGTATTTTTGGCCTTCAGAATGCTGTATTTATGGCTGCTTCACTGTGCAAGATGCTACCATGTCAACTAGCATCTGTCCTGCTATTTTCCCTTTGGGTGTCCTCTACTGAAATGGGAATTGTGTCGAGCTATGCCATCCCCATCCCAACCCCCCAGTGAACACAAGGTCATTATAGCTAACATATCAAATCACACTGAGACTTTCGGCTTAAAAAGACAGGGTTGTTACATTTTAGTTTCTTAAATTTAAGTATTTCTTTATAAATGGTTAAAAGATGATAATTGTGCCAATAGTCTATAGCAACCTAATACCCAGACCCAAACATACAGTTATAAAACCTTACACTTTTCAACTTAAAATCCATACGCTACTCAAACTACACAATCTAATAAAATTAAGTTTTAGTGTGCTCTTAGTTTAGTTTTCCAGTAAAAAAACAAAAAATCAGCGATTTTGCATATTTCAAGGTATTAAATGATATGCTATCATTCAGTTCATTTTTAGTATTGTTTGGCGTTTTTAAAATCTCATATGCTTCATGTCTGTGGAGGCATTGTCCCAGTTTCTGAGGTGTTTCCCCAGTCTTATTAACTCAAACCCCACTTCAATTTCTCATTGACCTGAGGGGGGAAAAGAGAGTGACTGAATTCCCATATGTGTGCATATTTGACTGTGTGTGTGTGCGCTCACACACATATGTGGGTCTCATAAGGGCTGTTCACAGCTGATGTAGCCCTGTGAATGTTGGGTGTTTTCTCTGTGGAATCAATTGAACAATGTTTACACCTGGTCATTTATTGTGACCAGTATTTGGATTGTGTCTTGATAAGATTTTAGCCATATGTGTTTACACTTGGTAGTCAAAGCTTTCATTAGTTAGTTTAACTGAAATGGTTGTAGTGTAAGGAGGTTTGGTGTTTACACTAGTGTAACATGGCTCAGATGTGTCTCAGACCACCTCCTGCATTGGTTTAAATGATTGGATTTGTATTGGTTTTAAATGCGTATTGGGTGTGTGCACACTTACATTTTAAAATGGCTTGGCCTGATCCAGATATACAGTACCTGAGGGCGTTTTCACTCCTGTAGTTAGTTTCTCTGCTATGAATCAATGGATGAGATTGTTTACTTGGTTTGGTTTATTTTCACACAGGCACAAAGCTAAACGCACCAAAATGCACCGCAACACACCATGTTAGCATTCTGTCTTTTCTGATTGGTCAGAGCTGTCTGGTGTAGGAGCAAGAAAATGAATATTTCAAGAAAATTCTGTGTTCCCAAGCAACATTATTGTCCACACAATAAGTGGAGTTGCACAGGCATAAGCAGCAAGCTCTGCAGACATTTCATTTAGTGTAAATCAGCTTAGCATGGAGCAGCAGCAGAGCAGCACTTGTTCTTATCTAGGGTAATTATATGGGTAATGAATCAGGTTAAACTGCACCTAAACAGCCGTTTAGGTCAAACCTGAGGAATATATGTGTTAGTTTGGTCAGATTGAGAGCGCAAACTAATGACTCCGGAGTTTGTTTGGAACCAGACCGGGACCACCTCATCTCGCAGGTCTCGGTACAGTTGTTTTAGATAATCTCCGCACCAGAGCTAATCAGCAAGTTTTGTTGGATTTTATGAACACTTTAATTCATTAATAACTCATCTTCAGAAAGTCTTCTTGGGCAGGATATTGGCAGCATTCCAGGCTGCATCATGATAATAATAGTTAACAGTATATGATGCAGTCTTTAGTGTTGTTTTATTGAATATTTTCTGCATATAAACATACCTGCACTGCCCCTTTCTTATATAATTTGGATTCACGTTTGCCCAATTTCACTAACTCTGTTTTGCTTTCTTTCTTCAAAATTCCCTTGCTTCATTAAATGGCCCTCAGTATATTTTCTCTGTAAACACAGGCTTACATTGATCAGGAACATAAACAGCCCCTAGGTTTGAATAAGC
Source organism: Astyanax mexicanus (assembly GCF_023375975.1). NCBI lineage: Eukaryota > Metazoa > Chordata > Actinopteri > Characiformes > Acestrorhamphidae > Astyanax > Astyanax mexicanus. Next base: position 94,591,014 of record NC_064408.1, read on the forward strand.
TTGAACAAGCAGTGTGTATTTGACCAGTGTGCATTTCACCAGTGTGTATTATAGTGTGTATGTCCAGTTAATATATGCACATACACTCACCAGCCCACGCACGTCATCAGCTGTGAGTGGCGTTCGTATAAAAAACGAGCATCTATAAAATGACGGACATGTGCTCGACCGCCTCCTCTGTCAATAAAGCTGCCGTGTGTTTGAGAAACAGCCAGTGTCCTCATCCCACAACATGCAATTTCCTGACCTGGCCTGTATGTAGTAATCCATTAATAAAGTGACCTCCCCACCACCCCTCACCCCCCACCCAGTGCTCCTCTGACTGATTTACACACCGCTGGTTGTGTGTGTGTGACGGGGTTAAAGATTGGAGTCAGCTGAAGCAGGCAGTCTTGATTGGATTGAATTGGAGTGTGTGTCTGATGCTATAAACAGGATGAAGTGCACACTCCAGTAGGCTTTGTGTTGGCCTCTTGCAGGACTTTGATTTTACTCGTGAATCAGCAGCACTCGTCTTTTATTCCCCTATTGGCACACATTGTAGATGTATGTAGGTACTAGTCAATGCTCTGCACTTTTTAGCATTTAGATGTGAATCAAGATCTGAATTAAATCAGAGAACAAATGTGTACATTAAAAAATAGCTATATTAAATAAAACAAGAGACCACTTCAGTTTCTGACAGTGTTGGGAGTAACGCCGTTACTTTTTTTCAGTAACGAGTAATCTAACTAATTACTATGACTGTAACTATAACGCCGTTACCATTTCCGACACCCCGTTACTGCACGTTACTTTAGCAGCTCTATGAACTTTTTTTTTTTATTTCGCTTTGCCCTGGTTAACCCCTCCTCTGTCCGGTGAACTTGAGCTTCTGGCCGCTGTGCCTGTGGTTTGGCGTGGTGAAGTGAGGCACAATTGTGACGATTTGCGTGCTCTAATAAATTCAGTGATTGCCGTGGACAGGCCAAGTTCCGTATTAAGGACGTTAAGCTCTTTTTAGCTGCTCCGGTTTTTGTGGTGCTGCTGCTTTCTATTTTAGAGCTTAGATTCTCTGCCCGAATCCCACCTGACCTGAGGACCGACCCGAAATCAGGCTCCTATTTTTATTTTATATAAAGCTCTGGTGTGATAATCACAATGTTGCTAAGTAACCAATTATTATTGTTCACTAAAGCGAACGAAATAGCGAAAATTGAAAGTGAAAAACATTTGTGTTAACTGAATCTAATAAAAACAGTAATTAAAAGGAAAAACATAACTATCTCGAACTGTATTTTGTGTTTATAAAACTAACTAAAACGAACTGAAATTACTGATAGAATACCCTCATTTTTGTGTTTAATTTATTTATAAGCGCTGTTGTACAGCGGAGTTGTACAGCGGGAGTTGTTGTGCCGAGCGCGCGGCACTCGTGGTCCATTAGTTCTTGTGTAAAGCGCTCGCGCTAGCAAGCCCACCCTAAAATGAACAGAAAAAATAAAAACAAAATAAATTTAAACTATAATAAAAATGAAAACTGTAATCACGTAGCTCTGGGCGCACGTGAACGCCTCCGCGTTTGACTTGCAGCATTGTGTGTAGCTGTTCTTAAAAATCATTTAAATTAAATAATAGTTCTATGCTTCTATGTTACAGTGTTAATTAACATAATTCTGATTATATTTCGCTCATTCAATCAGCCCGAAAACAGACAGTTTATGGGGCGGATCGGGTCAGGCTCATAATGACAGTTTATGGTTCGGGCTTGGGCAGAATGTGCACGGGCTCCGGCTGGGTCGGATTTTTTGGGCAGGATCTAAGCTCTATTCTCTTTTGGTGAAGCTGTTATATTAATACCATTTTAACGGGCATTAAATTGTTGTTTTTGTCCATTATTTTGTTTTATATATACATATTTCTTTTGAGTGTGGCTTGGTTTGTTAAATTTCATCCCCAGACGCGTTTTTCCGCTTTTTTCAGTATTACAAGTTTTAGTAATTTTCTTTGGTTGTGTGGAGAATTTCGTTTTATTTTTTTGAAATTCGTTAGATTATATTTTTGTCAACATTTTGGGTTTATTTTCGTTTGTTATTTTTTGTTATTTTTCTAATAATAATAGTAAATGCATAATTGATTTCCTTTTTTTGACGGGCGAATAATAAAAAGTAACGCGATAGTTACTTTTACTGGTAACTAATTACTTTTATAGTGGAGTAACTCCGTTAGTAACTCAGTTACTTTTTTGGAGAAGTAACGAGTAACTATAACTAATTACTTTTTGAAAGTAACGTGCCCAACACTGGTTTCTGAGTCTTTTTTTTTCGGATTTTGCTGTTTATAGGTACACGTTTGAGTAAAATGAACATTGTTGTTTTATTCTATAAACTACCATACAGACAAAATTTCTCCCAAATTCCAAATAACAATATATTGTCATTTAGAGCATTTATTTGCAGAAATATACAGAGCTGTCAGACCTCAACTAATGCAAAGAAAACAAGTTCATATTCATAAAGTTTTAAGAGTTCAGAAATCTATATTTGGTGGAATAATCCTTGGTTTCAAATCACAGTTTTCATGCATCTTGACATCTTCTCCTCCACCAGTCTTACACACTGCTTTTGGATAACTTTATGCCTGCACTCCTGGTGCAAAACTTTAAGCAGTTCAGCTTGGTTTGATGGCTTGTGATCATCCATCTTCCTCTTGTTTATATTCCAGAGGTTTTCAATTTGGTAAAAATCAAAGAAGCTCATTATTTTTAAATGGTCTCTTATTTTTATATCTAATTATATCCAGAGCTGTATATATTTTCTTTAACAGCCATTTCTCGACTTTACTTGCAACATAGCAAAAGGTTATGTACGTTGTTGCTGTCCAATGAAAAATTTTTAGGTTACTACATAATTTGAAAACGCCCTTACACTGTGTCAATGTCTTGATGAATGGACCAATAGAAATTCTCCAAAATTGATTTGACTTTGACTTCCATTTAAAAAGTAAAGTTGCTGTTTTGAAGATTCTGTACATGTTTTTCTTTGGATAAAAATGAAATATTGTTTACGGATTTTCTAATGTGTCTTACAACCTGTGCATCATTTTGGACTTGTTTTTAAGGAAAAGAATGGCAACAAACTAATGTTTGAACGGGTTCACCTTTCTGTCTATTCTCTTCGTTATATCCATTTAATCAGTACAGTTTTAACCAGAACCATATGAATTATTTTACTGGTTTTGAGACCAGTTGTTAGTAGTAGTTTAGTAGTTAGTAGTTTATGTATCTGCTGAGGTGGGCAGTTTATCATTACGGACTGTTAATGGGGAATGCAGATGAATGGATGGACTCTTTGGCTTTTTACTTGAGGATAATGTGCTTTCAGGTTTCCGAGTCAATGCACTGACAGCGCATGCTGCTTACTTCTGTTAAATTTAGAAAGAGAACAGCTGCTGGATGTCCTGTGAATGTGTGTGTGTGTGTGTGTTTATGCATGTGGTAGAACTCAAGGTAGATCCCATCTACTCCTGCTGTCATTCTGTGCCATAGCAACTGTGATTTTCACCCTTTTTTTCTCACTTTTTTTTTTCTCGCTATCTTCTCTGCGTTCTTGTGGTGTTTCCACTGCTTTTTCTCTTCCTCACACTTCACACATACCGACACACACACACACACACACAGTTCTGCTATAATTCTGTCTGCTTCTGGTGAGGTTTAAGGTTTCTTCACTGGGCCCAAACATCTTCTCAGCCCTGGTGATAGAGTTGCCTGTCTTTAGGCGTGATATCTGCAACTGTTTCTTCTTTGTTGTGAATATTTTAGGTGAAATTGCTCCATTCAGTCTGTGTCTGTAGGCTTTCAAAGAATGTGCATGCATATATATATATATATATACGTACAGAACATTGAGGATAAATGAGCTTTTACACTAGGGCTGCACGATGTTGGAAAAAACTAACATTGCAATATTTTGCTGTTCTGCTATATTTATTGCGATGTAAAAAAAATACAGTTTATTTATTTATTTCTTACATTTACTGTTAATATTAGATAATATTAACATATTAGATAGACATCTGAGGTCAGCGATTATTCAAACAATTTCTTTAACGAACAATATATTATGCAGCTCTATTTTTTGTAGTGTCTTCACTACACTCTAAAAAATCGAGGTACGATATGAGTACCTTTTTGTACTCAAAGGTACACTCTTCATAATTGTACCCTCAAAGATACAATATTGATCTTTACAGGGTCAGATTTGTTCCCTCAAAAAGTACAAATTTGTACCATTTAACCAGACAAAATATACATTCAGTATTCTGTAACACTGTACTAATAAACAATATATATATTTTTATTGCACATTTTTTTATTTAAAGGCCATTTTGGATCATCAAGTTTTTGAGCCATATTCAGTGAATGATAATGTTTATAATCTTTATAGACTTTACTGGCACAAAAAACATGGGTACAAAAAAAGGACTTTTTTTGTACCTCAATATAAGGTACAGCCCCAGTGACAAGCTTTGTACTCTTTTAGGTACAAATCTGTATTTATTTTTCTTAGTGTGTATAGTCTTCACTTCCACACTTCACTTCATGGCCACATTTGTTTTGTATATATTTGAAGTTGGTCCCATTTTATCTTTGGAAAAAAAAGTCCCACAAATATTTCCAATATTGTCGTTATTTTAAGATCACTCATTTGAACACAGCACTGAACTACAACTCATTAATTCTTGCTGGAGGCAGATAAACATACTTGCTCTTTCAGGCGACAAAGCAACAAGTAAATGGTGGAGAAAGCGATCTAGGTGTGGCTTTACTTACCAGGGAGGCCAGTGTGGCTTTACCTGCATGCAGTTGGGTGTGATAGGCTGGCAATATGAGATTTGAGGGGGGTGGATCTGTGACACCAGACGTGACTGTTGAGCCTTCCGGTAGAGTTGGTGGCCTTCCTGATGACCCCTCTAAAGAGCTTGAGACGTAGGGGTGGATTGGAATATGGGTGTTTAATCCCAGTTATTAGATACATGATTGTGCCATCCTTTCCTGTTTTTCATATGTTTTTCACAGTTCTTGATCATGATAACTCAGTGATGGTTGGTGTGTTCTTGTTTTTGAGTTGAGGCATCATGTAATGGATTTTAAAGCAGCTTTTTAGCCATGCCCCTCAAGACACTGTTTCAGTGCTGTGGGCTTCCTCTGGCTTGTTATATCCCACTGCTGAAGGTAGGGCCATGGGCTACAGTACACGCAAGGGTTAGTCAGCACTCTGGGATAGTGGCTAGTGGTCGCTAAGCTCTCTCTGCCCGTTCTGACCATAAGCAGTGAGCTGGCAGCTGTGTCCTCACCACCCCCCTCCCCTCCCGTTACAAATGCATTGCATGGTCCTTGTTGTGCTCGGAGCAGACAGTAAATATCAGTGGAGATTTATACCCTGAGCCACTTGACATGAACACTCTCCATTTTTAGCGGGACATGTCTCTTCTGTTTCAGCAGATAATTGGTGTTTATGATGTTGCTGACCTAGTATGTAAACAAGCATTGATAATAAATGTTCCTGTCAGCACACATGAAGACTGGAGCCTATGAGTTTTTTGATTGAGTCTAGTGGATTGAGATTAGGGCAAATCAAGGCATACTTTATTGGATTGGGTATTGGCTATTTTAAGCCAGATCCAAATTTTATATATTTTTTGTTTAATTCAAGCAGACTGTCCTAAAAGTGGCATTTATATGCAATATTACCAGCCTTCAGAAGTTAGGAGCAGCTTAGGAAGGAAACAAAATAAATTCTAGTCTGAATAGATTTACAGTAGAACATTAAATATACCATTATATCTGTGGTTCTAGTGCTTAGATTGCATTTGAGACATTGTTTAATTGGGATTTTCTGCCACTTCTGTCTATGCTAAAACCAAACGAGAAAATGCAATCCTGCCATGTCTTGTCTCTTGAATTTGTCAGTTTAAGAATTAAGCTGTTGTGTAAAACAGTGAGAAGTAGCAGTAGATCTTACTTACTCTAGATTATCACATCGGATCTGTATTGACTGTAGGGCTGCACGATTTGGGCAAAATATCTAATTGCGATTTTTCCACAGAATATTGCGATTGCGATTTAAATTGCGATTATTTTTAATCCATCAAAAACCTAAACCTGTATTAGTGGTTACCATACCTATCAAATAAATTTATAAACTTCTTCCACATAAAATATTCACAGGTATCTCAGATTAAATGCAGTTTTCAGTTTTATTTTTAAATTGCAAGTAACAACAAAATAAATAACAAGGTTTAACTGCAACATCAGTAACTGTAAAGTCTGAGTTTTGAGATGCATTTTTACAATATAAATTAACTTAAAAGTAAATCAGTTTTTTTGCACATTAAATGCAAAAGTAGCATCATTAATGCTTGCATGCACAAAAGGTATAACTGCAACATCAGTAACTGACTGGTCCGCTGTGGACAGTAATGCCTTAGCAGAAAAGCTAAAAAAAAAGCAAAATATCGGTTTTATCCTAAACTCTTTGAGTTTTGAGATGCATTTTTACAAATAAATGAACTTAAAAGTAAATCAGTTTTTAGCTGTTAGCTTCATACTGGTAGCTACCAGTGTTGGGCACGTTACTTTGAAAAAGTAATTAGTTATAGTTATTCATTACTTCTCCAAAAAAGTAACTGAGTTACTAACAGAGTTACTCCACTATAAAAGTAATTAGTTACCAGTAAAAGTAACTAATCGCGTTACTTTTTAATATTCGCCCATCAAAAAAGGAAATCAATTATACATTTACTATTAGAAAAATAACAAACGAAAATAAACCCAAAATGTTGACAAAAATATAATCTAACGAATTTAAAAAAAATAAAACGAAATTCTCCACACAACCAAAGAAAATTACTAAAACTTGTAATACTGAAAAAAACGGAAAAAACGGAAAAACGCGTCTGGGGATGAAATTAAACATACCAAGCCACCCTCAAAGGAAATATGTATATATAAACAAAAAAAATAATGGACAAAAACAACAATCTAATGACCGTTAAAATGTATAACAACAGCCTTGCCAAAAGAGAATAGAGCTTAGATCAGGCCCAAAACGTGCACGTTTTGCAAGAGAGAAAGAAAGAGAGAGAGAGATTTCTGGTGTGAGTTACTACTCACAGGTAAATATTCTCACGCTGTATCTGCTGTTTCTCTTTCATCTGCCTGGCGCTCATATTGTAATCCCATAGATAGTTCTGCAGTTTCTCAGTGTTTTCTGTCGTATTTTGCGGCTAGCGCGAGCGCTTTACACAAGAACTAACGCCACGGACCAGGTGCCACGCGCTCGGCACAACACCGCCCGCTGTACAACTCCGCTGTACAACAGCGCTTTTAAATTAATTTAACACGAAAATGAGGGTATTCTATCAGTAATTTCAGTTAGTTGTAGTTAGTTTTATAAACACAAAATACAGTTCGAGATAGTTATGTTATTTTCTTTTAATTGCCGTTTTTATCAGATTCAGTTAACACAAATGTTTTTCACTTTCAGTTTTCGCTATTTCGTTCGCTTTAGTGAACAATAACAATTGGTTACTTAGCAACATTATGATTAGCACACCAAAGCTTTATATAAAATAAAAATAGGAGCCCGATTTCGGGTCGGTCCTCGGGTCAGGTCAGGTTCGGGCAGAAAATCTAAGCTCTAAAAGAGAAAGCAGCAGCACCACAAAAACCGGAGCAGCTAAAAAGAGCTTAACGTCCTTAATTCGGAACTTGGCTTGTCCACGGCAATCACTGAATTGATTAGAGCAGCAAATCGTCACAATTGTGCCTCACTTCACCACGCCAAACCACAGGCACAGCGGCCAGAAGCTGTTTTAACGCCGTTACTCCCAACACTGGTACAAACTGATATTTATTTATACTGTTTATATATTACTTTTATATTTTATTTAATAATCCCCAAATACTAATAAAATTACAATATAACGAATTCCAAAAGATATAAACGAAAAACGGCACGCAATAGCAGAAATAAAATAAAGAAATATTATTTCTGCCCCAAAAAGACGCGTCGTCACCCCGGCGATGTGTGCGGCGCAAACCGATTAACCCACGCGCGGAGCTTTAAACAGGCAGAGCTGCAGCTGCTGACACGCGTGCAGCACTGTGTGATTATAACAGTGTAACTTGTGGTACATCATAAAGATCATAGTGTGATTTGTTGTATTAAAACAGATCTACCTCACAGACCATTTTCTGGAGCACCATCTGACAGAGCGCAAAGGAAAGCGGAGGGAATTCTCTGCTGACCCGGCGCGAGTTCGGGCATCAAGTCAGGTTCGGGTTCGCAGACAATCTGAACTCTACAACGCATTTAAACAATTGCACAGTGTCCGCCTGGCTTTAAATTATTTTATCCAAGTCTTCCACTCATGTCCAAGCGCCACTTTAAATTTAATTCACCCTGATGTAGCTGCAATGGAGAGAGCGGCAGTGCATGCTGGCTTCGTTGCGTTGAACGCAGCCCCGCCCTCCAGTGAAAAAAATATTCAAATGAATCCAGCCCCTGCTGCATCAGGCCAATCGGAGAAGAGCAGGCGGTGTGCTCACACACACACACAAGCCTCTCAGACACAGAACAGGCGCTTTTAACCACATAAGTTGGAAACACTTGCAGGCTATTGGCTAATTCAAATCGCAGCTCCTGCGATTGAAAAATCGCGTCCATTCAAATCGCGATTTCGATTAAAAAACGATTAATCGTTCAGCCCTAATTGACTGACACTCTCACTCTCTAATGAATTGCTTTAGTTACTTCAACTTTACAGATTTAAACAGCCAATATCAAGGAAAACTATATACATCAAATTGTTACTTGGGAAACATGATGTAATATTTAACTATGACAAAAAAAATCAGCACATTTTAATCCAAAAAACAATGCATTACATAGAGTAGACCTGCACAAACAATAAAAGTGTTTCAAATATTTAATAAAGTATATAGAGTCGTAATGTCCCTGAAATTGTGTGTTCATAAATGTTTATTTTAGGCACCGTTTTTTTGGTTTTTACTAAAAACAGCTACAATTCACTATACTAAAGCTGGCTTTTTCTACTGTTACTGTACCTTTTCAATTGACCAATCGAAATGATCTCTGCTCTGTTTGTCGATTCATTTGTTGAAAAATATTCCAGGTGAATGAGTGGGTGGAGGGGGAATTTGTATGTCTGTTGGCTTTTTTTTACCATTCAAAAAGACCTGATTTTAGCCATCAGTGTGGATTGTGGGGTGAGTGGCATATTTTAAAACTTCTTTTAACATGTTTACAGTGTTCACATACTGCTTGCTTTAAATGGGTTCCATGTAAATAGATTTTTTTTTTCGTTTGTATGATATTTTGTAAGGCACAGATTTTTTTTTTTTGTAAATGAATAATAAAAAAATAATAATAATGTACCAAATCACTCATTCTTAGTGTGCCCTGAGGCATATTTCATTTTCAGCCCTTTTTCTTTTTTTTCGTTTTTCAGTAAACAATAATCTTAACATATTTACTTCTAAGTATTAATCACAATAAGGTCATTTCATACTTCCATTTGATGTGGCTTTTAATTTCTAATTGCATGGAAGAATATTACAAATGACACTGTCCCATTGACTTTGAAATGAGACCAGTGGACTCGTTATGGCGTTAATCCTAATTAGTGCCTGTCTGGCGGCATTATGAGAAATGTATGTCAGTTTGAACAAATTACACAGGCTTTTGCAGCAAATTGACTCTAATGAAGGGTCTCTGTTGTGCACCAAAGGACATGCAGCTTTGTTCTTCTGTGTGCAGAAGGACTGGGTTTAAATATTATTCATTTTCTTTACATTTAAATCTGTCTAAAGAAAATGAGTTCTCTGAAATTGATTGATTGCTGTGTAACAGTGTAGAAGTCAGAGGGCATCTGTTGGGATCAGTTCTCCTGAGGTTTGACTTTGCTTTATGTTTATGAAAGTAAATGCTGAAACGGCTGTTCGGTCAGTTCTCCTCAGAGAGTTTGAAGCTGATGATGCAGGAAGTTGTTCTCATTAGCTTATCTTTGTGGAAAGGCCAGAGATCCTTAAGGATTCGGTGTATCTGCACGTTCCTGCTTTCATAATCAGTGAGGCAAAAGCCATTTTCAGCAGGAAACTGGAACAGAGCTGTGGAGAGTCTGTTCTGTGATGTTTATCTGAGTAAACACGCCACTGCATTGAAGAGGCGATGACTGACTCATGCCTGCTTTCAGTCCTCACTGGCTTAATAGAGCAACCTGCTGACCATAAAAAGAATATAGACGCATTTTAAAAGATCTTGTATAATGTTTCAATTACAACATCGTCATTAAAGCGGAGGTTGTTTCTCAACATTTAGGACACTCAAAATTCTCCATGATTTCAGCCTTGGTCTGAAAGACGTGCATTGTTCATCAGGACACTGGGGCTTGTGTGCTGGTGTGGTTGTTGCAGAAACAGCAGGATTACTTACTGTCCAGTGTGGAAAACTTAACACTGGAGACGCCACGTCCTGCCCTTGACTTTTCCTGATCTTGTATTTGTTGTAGTCGGCAGGCTTTAGTTAGAATTTAGCATTGTGTGTTAGGCATGTCACAATACTAGAGATCTGGTAGTCAGTACCAATATTGACCTCAGATATTCTATATTTGATACCGCAAAAAACTATGGAATAAACTTTTTCAAAATAAAGTAATAAGTAATAAGAAACAAAAAACTCTCATTTAAAATAAAGCACTGTTGTGATGACCAAATAATAGGGTTCCTATAATGGAGCTCAAAGCATGCTCAGGGCCTGCCCTTTTCAGTTTGTTTTATTTTGGTTTTATGTTATTTTTGGGGTTTATGTGTGTGTTTGTGTGTTTAATTTAGTTTAGGCAGTTCCACTGTTGGAGCATTATTCACTCTACTGGTGTTGGGTAAGTGAGTAGACAAGGATCTCCACTATTCACTGGTGATTCACTGGTTGGTGGTCATTCATGCTAGAAATATCCAGACAGTTTGGAAAAGTCATGGAAATTTGCAGTCTACAAAGATGTGTATTTTATTTATCGACTGAGAAAATCTATTTTGAGCTAATAAAAACATCAGCTCAGAATTAATTTAGTAATTTAGCCCTACACAAAGGAGCTCTCAGGGTCTGACACACATTTTATTATTGAAGATTGTGTCAGCATTGCTTACAGAAATGTATTTTTTAAATCATTATAGCTTTATTTGATTTTTGTTTTAACTGTCCATGTCTGCATTGATGTTTAAATATTGTATGTTCATGAAAATTTGCCTTGAAGGAAAAGTCATGGAAATGTATTGGTTATAAAGTGTATGAACCCTGTATTAAAACACATAAACTTGTTATTGGAAAAAGAAGATCCCTGACCTGATTCCTACTAACTAGTTCAGCGTCATTGTATCAGTAAATGCTTCCTAGTACAAAGAAACTTCATTGTTTTAGCCCCCAGACAAACCACATGATACATGGGTAAAACCAACGACTGTATGCATGAGTTTATGGGTGAAACCAACACAGCACTTCAGTGAATGCTCAGATAACCAGAACCAGAGAAGTAGGTCAGACTGGAGGCATGCTTCGCTTGCACAGATCTGTAAACTTTCCCCCCCCAGCATGCTGACCCTCCTGCATGCAGTATAAGCAGCAAGCTTGAATGAGAAGGCCAATGCATTGGTTAGAACTCGTCGATATGATACAGATGATGATACTGGAGTTATAATTCAGTATATTAATATATTGTATTACTGTGAGCAAGGCGGTATATTGAAATAGTTTAAATCAAATTTAAGTAACGAGTCCAATAGACTCTGTGCACATAATATAGTTAGTTAAGAAAGTGTAGAAGGGGCGCCTAGTGGTCTAGCGGTCTAAGGCGCTGCCACTATGAGCAGGAGGTTGCAGGTTCGAACCCCCGCTCATGCAGCTTTGCCATTAAGCTTCTGGCGTCAGAGGGAGCACAATTGGCCCTGCTCCCTCTGGGTGGGTAGATGGCGCTCTCTCCCCACATCACTCCTACGGTGATGTCTGCAGCACAGGGTGTCTGTGAGCTGATGTACCAGAGCCGTGCCGCTGTGCTTTCCTCCAAGCGCGCTGGCTGCTCGGCAATGCTGCATCAGCAGCAGCTCGAAAAAAGAAGCATGTATCGGAGGAAGCATGTGCTAGTCTTCACCCTCCTGGTGTGTTGGGGCATCACTAGTGATAGGGGGAGTCCTAATGAGTGGGTTGGGTAATTGGCCATGTAAATTGGGGAGAAAATGGGAAAAAAATAAATAAAATAAAAATAAAGAAAGTGTAGAAGGGTAGCATTTTATACACAGTGTTTTCAAGAGACACACATAACACTTTTCATTATTAGATGTTATTATGTATGTTTACTATTTAAATGTGGTGTAGGGAGTCATTTTGGACATGACCTATCCAAACGCAGCAGCCTGGAGTTAGCTTAGCTAGCTAAAAAAGCATTTCTTGACACACTGCCCTGTACATTTTATAGCATTTCACCTGGTTGACACACATCTGACAGCTCATAAAGCTTTTAATCAGATCTGTTTTGATTTTCAAATGTTTTCACACCTAAAAGGCCAGACCAGAGTGCGCACTAAGGTTCATATCTTTGTTACATTGTGTATAGTTTGGTTTGGTTAGCCAGCAGTTTGGTGAGCATACTAAAGTATTTTACTACATCCTGTCGTCATCAGCTACTTCATACACAGAGTCTCTCTATACTTCATATTAATTGTTTTGTAGAATGTTAATCATGAGTTTGATGGGTTGCTTTGCCAGGTGTTATGCTGAATTCTAGCTCTCTGTCAGAATCTGACACCCCTTTGTCAACACACGCACCACTCCGCAGAATGAGTGTAAAATATTATCCTCAGATTCCTTTTATTTCTGTTAATAAATAAGGGTTAATCTATTGTTACAGTAAATAAATTAATTCTCAGCATTTGTGTCCATATTGCTGCGTGATGTGTCTGCACACAAAGGGTCTGATTTCGGCACAACACCATTTTTTTCCGGTAATTGGTCCAAAAGTTAATTTTTTCAATAGATCTTTTGTTCGGATCAAACTCTGGTCCTTTGGTCCGGACTGTGGTTTGCGGCCCCTTTCACACCTGCTACTTTGCTTCAAACCCAAATTTAAAAAATCTAAAAGTCAGGACCAACCAAGGTAGATGTGAAAGCCCCTTTAGATTCATTTTCAGCAGTGTGTGGGACTCCATGCATATTAAAAGCAATAAATCCTAATAAAGTGAAGTGCTGAAGTGAAGCTACAGCCTAATTAGTCTAAAGGTTAGTGATAAGGTGGGTTTCAGCCTCCTCTTTTCTTACAGCTTCATCTGTGTGTCATCCATTGGAACTACTGTCATTTATTTTAATCTCTGCAGTCAGGCTCCTCATTTAACTCTTTCAGACATGTACTGAAAATATTTATAAAAAAAAACATTTTATATGGACTGTTTACAAACCATTAAACTAAAGTTTGGGTTGTGATTTTTTTTTTATTTTTTTGTTTAGAGTATCCACTATGCACTGAGTAGTGTTGTAATACCAAAAGCAGGTTTGAATGTTTTTCCTGATTTGCTGCTATACTGCTTGGTTTAGGTATTATAGGTATTATAAATATTATCAAAAAAGCTGTAAAATGTCCACTGGACTGATAAAGTCACAGGTTTGCAGAAAGCAAACTACAGTTCTTGCATCACTTCCCCTCTGTTACATGTTGAACTATCCCCAAAACATTTAATATTTACCGATAATGTAGAGATTTCATCCTTAAAAACAGCAGAAAAATAAGAATTTATGAAAAAAGAGGTTAAAAATGGTGTAAAAGTGATTTTGTGTAAATTCTCTCCATAACTGTACCTTTTAAAAAGGCCTTTGCTTGTTCACTCTGACTCTGGCTGAATCTCGAGTCAATATTTGAACACACACTCTTAAAGGAAGTCCTTTGAGAACACGTTCAAAACTCTACCTGAGGCAAAACACAGCCTCTCTCTGTGATCTCTTCAGTAGTAGCCAGCACTTTGGTGTAAAATGGAAATATTGCAGGTGTGTGAAACCGCATTCTTCCCCTTTAACACCTCCTAAAGAAAAAAGAAAGAGGGGGAAAAACAAACTCACACAAAAGCTCCCCCATTCATGGCCACTTCCCCCTTGACCACTAAAGCCCCCGTCCTCTATGGAGAAGAATACGGTACACCAAGGCCGGCCAGTGTGGCCAGATGGCACTTTTAGAAAGAATGTGTCTGTCCTGGCCAAGCAATCATCTGCTGTTTGCTCAGAATACCACCACTTCATGACTGAGGCATTTCTGAAGCCTATGCGATCAGTACAGAGCCCTGTCCTGAATAGCATGAAGATGATGAAATGATCTCGCTCTAATAGGAAGCTAAGAAGTGTAATGTTATAACTTGAATGACAAGATCAATATAAATTGCGAAAATGTGAATATTACTGCATACATGCATACAAGTACAAGTGTATACAAGAGTTTTTACGTAATATTTTTTCGTGTAGCACTTTTCTTCATAAAAAATAAAACCAATATATTATAAAATACAAACTGAACTAAATACAAATAATTTAATAAGATAAATGGAATTGGTAGCAAATAGTAAAATGCAAAAATAATTGTATTATATTTTTAGTTATATATATATAAGTTAGATTGACATCACAAGACTGACATCCTCTCCTCAATACATCATTAACAAACAATGAAGCTATGTTCTCTATGGCAGTTACATTGATTTGACAGTTTTAAACAACAAATCATTTATTTATTATAAAGTGTTTAATTAAAATAAGGATATACTATAATTACAAGTCACATCAATTCACACTCATTTATAGTGTAATAAACCAGGGGCATCATTTCCGTCTACATTGTTAGCTTTTTTATATAGAGGTATTTGTGTTTTGGCTCCTGAATGATCTTGTAGTTTATAGCATCCAGTGACATTTAAAAATATATATTATTTGTTTATCCTTATTTTTCTATGTTGTCTAGTGTCAAGTTAATGATGTTTAAAAAGAAATGTAAGATTTTATTTATATATATATAGCTCTGGGGATAAAATAAGAAACCACTTAAAAATGATGAGTTTCTTTGATTTTACCAAATTGAAAACCTCTGGAATATAATTAAGAGGAAGATGGATGATCACAGCCATCAAACCAAGCTGAACTGCTTGGATTTTTGCACCAGAATTGGCATAAAGTTATCCAAAAGCAGTGTGTAAGACTGGTGGAGGAGAACATGCCAAGATGCATAAACTGTGATTAAAACCAGGGTTATTCCACCAAATATTGCTTTTTGAACTCTTAAAATCTTATGAATATGAACTTGCTTTCTTTGCATTATTTGAGGTCTGAAAGCTCTGCATCTTTTTTTTATTTCAACCGTTTTTCATTTTCTGCAAATAAATGCTCTAAATGACAGTATTACTATTTGAAATTTGGGAGAAATGTTGTCCGCAATTTATAGAACAAAAACAACAATGTTTATTTTACTCAAACATATACCTATAAATAACAAAATCAGATAAACTGATTCAGAAACTGAAGTGGTCTTTCCAGAGCTGTATTTTTACCTACCCCAGATCAGTTTTTATTTGGATTATTGTTTTTATTTGGATGGGTTTCTTATGAAAAGTGGCAGATGTCAAGCTGAACATTTTTCAACATGATCCATGAGGAACTGCAGCAGGAAAGCAAGCCTTGACAGAATAAAATACAGTCTTTATTAGAATCACAGAAGCCTGTAGAATATTTTTTTTTTATTTTCTGCTGAATATAACTCTGTATTTAATGCTGTAAGCTCCACTGAATCAGTCAATGGGTGTTTCTTTAATTAACTTTTTTTAAGTTTTAATGAGATCTTATAAAGAACCTTTTTTAAAGTTTCAAGAGCTCCTAATAATTCTTCCAAAGCAGCTGCATCTTCTTGTCTCTTTTCTTTACAACTAGTCACGGCATCCTATATCCATTTATTCCTGTGCAGTCAGGTGATTGAGAGCGAGTGAGAGGTGATCGGGATTAGAGAGAGAGAGAGAGAGCATGGCTGCTGACCTGCCACCATGGTCAGTGGAGGGAGAATAGTGGGCTAAGAGGGAGAGGTACAAAGGGATTAGCGTCCTTTTCTTAAAAGCTCTGCTTGGTAATAGCATTCCTCCACTAAGCCTGTTAACACGCGAGGTGTGCCTTTGATCAGTGCTCACATGGATATTGAGGGCAGGCTAGGTTGAGGCAGACTGTTCAGTTTTAGGATAAATTCCCACTTTTCTCTATTGACGACTCATTTTTTGTCCATTTTGCCTAGAAAAGGCAGATTTGTCCTGTAATAAATGTGAATTTTCTTTCTGTTTTAACATTTTGTTTTTATTTTAGGGCGTCTGTTTCATTTTAAATTTAATTATATAATATTTCATAACATTTTTGCATTTATTTTGAATTTTGGTGTCATTGTGACATTTAGGAGGCCATGATACTGCTGCTAGTGCAAAGACATGTCTTGTCTAATTGACTTCATTCAGGGTGAGAAGGTGATGTAAATGTAAAGGTAAATGCTGCTGTAACTGTCAGAGCGCCATGTTAATATCATTATACATTCATTGTTGTTTTATTTCATATGGTTGTTAAAAAAGGCTAAAAATCTATACGAAAAGGTGTAAAAATGAGGGTAAAATGTGTTAATAAATATACGCCTCTAAAATAATATTTGGTTAAAAAGAGGACTTTTAGTTTAGTGTTGCTTTACTGTGGAGCGTAATGAGTCACGTGATGCGAGTTAGTTAGGCGGGTAACTGGAGAATTATGGGTCAGAACTAACTCGGCGGCAGAGAGAGAAGACTAACTTAGCAGCAGAGGGAGAACAACAATTAAAGCTAACACGAGGTCTAAAGGCGCACACGGTAAATGTTTGTCTGTTAAATATTGTTTAGTAATGTGTTTAATATGCCTTTTTTCAATGAATCTTGTGTTTCGAGTTGTACACAGAATTGTTGTGCTAGCTAGCATATACTGAACGGTTGCTTTGTTTTGTGTAGTTTTCACGGTGTCCGATGAAGGACCAGAGAGAGGGAGAGAGAAAAGGAGAAATAAACCTTCTAAAGACATCAGTATGACTCGTGGCCATTATTCCATTAGACCGGTGTAGCTACAGTTGCCCTATTTTAGGCAGCAGTGCATGAAAATTGGTATATCTTGCTCATGGGCTCCCCCTACAGTGGTGAAATGGAACTAGTGGTTTAAGGCACCCCTAAAGGACACGCATTACACATGTATTTGTGGACAAGCTTAAAGATGCAGAGCTTCTACTGACAGTGAAAGAAGCATGCAGATTTTTTTTCTCATTTTTAAAGCAGCATTATGTGATATATATTTTTATTTACTCATTCTCCCATTACAGAGTTGTAATAGAGTTTGCACTTTGAGGCACCCCTAATAGACATGTTTTCATTGTGAAGAGGTGAAAAAGCATCGCTAAAAGTGAAAGAAGGATGTGGACTGACATGGTAGAGTAATGTTACAGAATTTTAAACACATATTTAGTTATACAGCATTATGCAGTTCTTTTGTTCAGAGTTTTACTTGCTCACTTGACCAGAGTTACACAGTACAGTTTACAGTGAGCTGAGGTTGATGGCATGTTTTAATGGCACTGCTATCTCTATTACAGGTATGTAGGAGTTTCAACATGATTTAGATTTTAAATACTTTAAGAAATGAAGAAATGCTACATAATGTTGCTTTAAATTGCTCTGAAGCATTATACCACCTGCTGTGGTAACATATGGTGTACAGCTGCTGTTATGCGGTGTGATTTTAAATGTGAAAATCTGGAGACCAATGTGATGAAGATGCTCAACTGAGACATTATCACTGACGGTTTGGTGGCCGTGTGTTAAACCTTACAATTTTTAAAATGACGATTATTTGTTCTGTGTGGGGTCGTGGTTTTCCTAAATAATGTGGCCCATTTTCTGTGCTCTATGCTCTGTGCTGTCCACAAAATTCCACAACTGTGTCACATGGTTGGGTGTTTTTTTTTGAGGTTTGTGAACAAGTTGTTTAAAGACAATGCACCAGCAGAAAACTAGGGCAATGGCAGCTTTCATATAGAGAATTTGCTATAGAAGAAGAAACAAGAACACAGAAAATAACAACTGTCAGTAATAAATAAACAAAATGACTTATTATTCGTCTTAATAGTCTGAGATCTAATCATTGACTTTTTACTGTGAAGTGTAGATCCGTAACTGTATATAAGTATAGTCTCAAAGTAAAGCTACCACAGGTCTAGCACTTCCACTGACTGGTTGCATTATGATGTATAGCTTTACCCATCTCCATATCATGTTAACAACAAAAAATTCCATCTTATTTTTCTCCTTTTTCTATTTTCCAGTGAACAATTCCCACGTCTATTACAGACAGCTAATGCTAGTGTAGTCAGATGTGCTGGATTCTGTAGTTTTTTCTCACTGATACTGCTTTTAAGTTAATTTGTTGTAAGTCCAATTACTGTTTACAACATAGTTTTGTCTTTTAATAATCGTCACCGGAGCATGCTAACTCTCTTAGCATGCTAGCTCGGGGTTTAACTTCACTAGAGTAGCTTTAGTTCCTCTCGGTTTTAAACAGAGTAAATAGAGGTCCACAAAATATTATCATGACATGCTTGTTGTAATGACAGGAACCGTTAATTAATGATGTGTCGAATCAAAGAAAGACAATAATTTTAGTTAATTTGACAGCCTTACCTAAAATACACATACTGGATAAACTGCGTATCCAGTGGAAAAATCCACTTTGCTTTTGGAGCTTTATGTGGCACTCAGTGAAGGGCATCAGAGAAGGCAGACTGAGGGGTGATGGGCTGGGAGTCTACCAAAAAAAATAGGTGAGTCTGGTTTCGCCTCTAGTCTCTATTGTGCATACACTGGTTGCAAATTTGACAACATGGCGGACATTTTTTACTTCATTTCTATTGAATTAAAGGCAATGGAACCCCAGCATCCATGCTAATCTATTGCTGGTATAGATACTATGCTTTATGTTGGTGGTGGAGGTTGTTTTTTTGTTTTGTTTTACAGGTTCTATATAATTGAAGTTATTTGGTCACAGGAAAGGATCTGATGTAAACTGTCACAATTATAACAACCCAGCATCACATTGCCCACACCTAGTGGACAAAAGGTCTGAGTTTAATAACCTCTCAGCTCTATTCTCTTCACACATGAACTCTTTATCTTCTAGCCTGAGAATCCTGTTCATTGAAACTTGCAGCAATAAATACAGTAAAGGAGTCTCCTGTGTCCCATATGATTGGCAATAAAGCAAAAGCAACAAAATAACACAAAAGATTGCAGTTAGTGTGAAGACTGGAGGCTGTGTGTGAATAGTGCAGGTCAGCAGATTTGAGCTGTTTGGCTCTTAAATCAGGCGTTTTTTGTCTCGGTGCAAGGTAGTGAAGGGATTTAGCAAGGCTTGGTCTCCCCTCCTCCACACGTCTCTCGATTAGCAGGAGCTGATAGCCGGGAATTGGAGAGAGGCTGTGCAAAGCTGAGGTCAAGTTAAAGCTGCTGCTTTAAGTGTACAGAAATTCCAGGATTTCCTGCAGTAGATAGAAGAGGTGTAGACATTTCTTATTCAAGTCACTCGAGTTAAGAGCATTTACTGTAGCTTACAGAGCAGTTCCCAATATCAGCCTTTATTTTCTATAGTGTACATACAGAACGAATAACAATACGAACACGAACAGTAAATCAACCATTTCTCCTTATTGGAGGAAATCAGTTATTTCATACATAAATTAAAACCTAAAAAAGGAACAGGCAATTATATTTATAAAATAACTGATGATTGATAAAGGGGTATTTGCTGGAAAACACACGTGTTAATAGGCACCTGAGAAGTTAACCTAAAAAAAAAACCTCATTAGTTTATGTCATTAAGCCTGTTATGTGTTCTGTTATTTATTACACTGGGGAAAACATATAATAAATATTGTATTTAGTTAAAATGTCTTTTTTATATTGTAATATATATATATTTTTTCCATATTGTCCAGCTCCATTTGCAGCTTACAAGTTTTTATACTTTTCATTTCATTAATTATTAATTTCATTGAGTTTAACTAGTGACGACTAGAAAATGCCCATCACCATTCAGGATTGGTTATAGCAAATAAACAAGTGATGAAATAAGAACAGGAAGAACAGCTGATTTTTCTGCTCTTTCTTTTAGAAAGTGCTTCCATATTTATTTCGCTGCATTCCTCTATTTTACAGACCAATCACAGGCTTTGTTGTGGACTGTCATCGTCTGCAGAGTTTGTTCAGCTGCTCTGTATATTTTCTCCATATTTCTCCATAACATATGACACATTGCTTGATAAAGCCAGGTGAACTTTGTTCAGGATGTATGCAGATGAGTCATGCAATTTGCAATTGTGAATTCTGTCCTAAGCGATGGGTGGGAACTGAAACTGATTAACCTGTGGGGGGGAAAAAAAAACAATAAAAAAAAAATCTACCAAAACTCTCTGCTTTCTGCAGACCACTGTAAAAAGTTCTCTTAACATTTATAGTTTCTGCTTTTGTAATCCATCAAGTTCCCACACTTCCATGCTGTACCACTGCTGTTTGATACAGTTCAGCAGATTTAACTTTTTTTCCCCAGCCTTACAGAAGCTCTTAATCTCCTGTGTTGTAAATGGCTGCCTGAAAGTTGTGTTTTCATAAAGCGAGATGCTGACAGAAAGCCATTATTCTGCTGGATGCCATTGATCACAGTTATACAGCTACTAGCAAATATTAGGGAGTAGAAAGGATGTAGGATCACTTTATTTCACACTTTTGTGTTCGTTCTCAAAATTCATTATAGATTTAATTAATTAAATGTGTCTTAATGTGTTAAACCCTTTTTAACGCCGTAATTGCTCCCAGTGCTGCAAAGCTTGAGCTGTCGTGTTTTGTACAGTATGACCGATTTTAAACTTCTGAGTAGGGGTGGCTGATATGGCCCTAAACTATTATCACAATATTTCAGGATATTTTTGTGTTAACAATATTCTTTTTTTTTCCAACATTATCTTTATTGGGTTTTCAGCAAAGAGAAAGGCTTCCAATATTCTTAACAATATGACAACACATTATTTGAATTATAATTGGTATGTGAATTTATTTAAGTTAATTTCACTGATATAAAAGAAAGAATCTATAGATAATTGTCAGAAACAGTAATTTACCAAAAACCCTGGCTTTATATAAAATAATAATAGTGTAATAAACAAAACAAAAAATGTCACAAAATAATGTAACGAAACAATATCTAACACAAAAATTAAGTGCAGCATATTTATTGCATGCATATGAACTGCAAGCAAACAATTAGAAGTAAATGCAGTAAATAGCAAAACAAATACAAAATAGAATATAAATTATAGCAATATTATCATGACACTTAGTTTTGTCAAGAAAAGGGTCAAAAATCTTCAACTTCTGAGAGGGTGAGAGAGTACGTATGACCAAAAATGACGTACCAAAATCAGTGAAGTCATGCTTCTGGCACACTGGATAAAATACACAATGACTTATATGACTTAGCCAATGTAGGGCTATTTTATTATATTATTTATATTATTTAGACATCTTTTAAACTCAGATATTAAAGCTTCAGCAGTGTTCAGAGACATCAGTGCACTCAGTGTAGAACAGAGCACTAGATCTAGAATCAAGTACAGTTGAGCTTTTAATATTATACACTAAGGTTCTACAAGAAATTACCTGCATAAACTAATAATTTACATCACTGTACTTAAGAATTCTTAAATTCTTCTTTTTCGTCTATATGATCTGAGCTGTTCTGCTTGCGGTGGACTCGTGCATGCTGATGGTGATTTTACAGACTGGCAGTGATCTAACCCTTTTTGTGTTTTTGCTTGCTCATCATTTTGAGGAACAAATGACTTCAGCTTGTTTTAAAATGAATTGATTTCCACTCCTGTTCTCAGTGACCTTGTGTTGTGGCAGTTTGATGTATAACATAATGCATTTTTACACACAGAGCAATACATTGTGCTTCTAAGGTCAGGAACTACACAATACCTAGTTATCATATAATTATACTGTATATAGACAAGTACTGGGACATTCTTTGCTTTTTTTGTAAATTGAGAGTATTTAAAATAATAGTATTTTGGCTCATCACCACCCCACCTTATTATCCCAGTTATTCCATAAGTACAATAGTCTGAAAATACCGACTAGATAAAATGATCTGTATTTCAATATACATCTTTATTTCTATAGCACATAATTCCATACATAAATACATACATAAAAGTCGGTGCTTTAACAAATATGCATCTAAAATGCAATTTAAACACGTTTTAGGAAAAAAAATCATAATTATAACACCCTTAACTCAACTCATTCTTGAGGCTCTCAATGAACTTCAGAGAACATACCCTCTTCCTGTGCACACTTGACTGTGAGCAAGGTGACCTCACGCTCATGTGTGGCTCCTCCAGTCTTCTCCAGTCAGTAATGGAATCAAATTAATGTTGCTGAATTCAGTTGGCAGAAGCACTGTGTCTGGTTTTGAGCATTCAGAGCACTCCTGCCTTACAGAGCCTGTTGAAAGAAGATTTTCTCTAAAAAGGAAAACAATCTTCTCAAACCAGAAGAAGAAGAGAAAAAAAACACGAACAGCTTTTTTTAAAGTGGTAATATTTAATTTATAACTGTACTTTATTCTCAGTCTGTTGGAAATGTCCCTTTTCTGTGATTGCTGACTCATCCCCTGTGGGCAGGTCTGAGAGGCGCTGGACATTAGCATTAGCTTTTAGATTTGCAGCAGAAGTTGCTGTCAGTGTTGGGTGGAATGCTATACATTAGCGTTGGACTCAGCAGAAATAGTGAATGGAGTCAGCAGTGCAACCTCTGAAGGGTAGCACCGCCTCAGCACAAGGAGAATGACTGAAATACCAACAGCTGAAAGGCTGATTGCTGTTTTTCTTTTTCTCTTTTTGCTTAAGTTGAATTTTCCCTGTTCCTCATGAGGACAGCTGTACTGTACATATCTATTACAGACTGTCATCATTTGCTCTTTTTTTTGCTACTTTTTTCAGATAATAAAACAATCTTATAGCAATTTGTCATACAATTCAAATGTAATTAATTTCTTGGTTCAGCCTACAGTATATTTTAAATTATGTTTAATTCGATCAGGAAGATATTGTTTATGCTTATAGTAATTTAATTTGATTTTATTGGAAATCATTCCAAAATATAACAAGTAGCTTCTTATTAAAATCATAAACCATCTTTTTTCTACTTTCAAATGCAAATAATGCAATTTTGTTGGGTAATTTTGACAATGTAGTAGACGAGTAGGAAGAAGCCAACGAGGTATGACAGATTTGTATAGGGATTATAATCATAGAAAAGCATTAAAGATCATAAAGGATACGTTGCACCATTTGAACTCACGATTCAAACATCATACATCATCATACAAATTGTACAGGATGCCAAGAGATACTAGAAATATCTATAGAAGCACATTTGTACCAAATGCAGTAAAAAATATGAATCTGAAAAATGTGATTTATTTCATTTTTAATATATGTGTTATAAGTTGTAGATGTCTTTGATATCATGAGGAATCAAAGATGAATATCCACATTTTGGACAATGAACCTATTCTATTCTATTCTATTCTATTCTATTCTATTCTATTCTAATAAAAAACTGTTACAATCCAAAAGGTGAAAGTAAAAAAAAAATGGCTATGTGTGAATATGAAAAATTAAATAAAATTGTTTATTGGTTCAGTATTATAGATACATAGAATAAAATCATAACATGATAGACTTCATAAAGTTAAATTATATTAACTGGGCAACACATTGTGGCCAGAGAGAGGCATTCAGAGAGAGCGGTCAGTTATATGAGGGAGCTCCTGGTCATGGTTGGTTATGGGAAAAGTGGGGATAAATTTTTTATTTGAATCTGTCAAAAGATATTATCCAAATTATATTGTTACATTAACTTTTGTTAATTGAAGAGTGTTTTTAGGCTCATATCCTGGTGATAAGCCATTGTTCCAACAACAGCCACATACTGTACATCTGAGAATGACAGAGTAGTAAACATTAAAGTTGATGTTTTACTGTTTACGCATCTTTCATAGAGGTTTCTCTATTCTAGTGGGTAAAAACACGCCTTTC
The DNA here is from genome assembly GCF_023375975.1 of Astyanax mexicanus. Taxonomy (NCBI): domain Eukaryota; kingdom Metazoa; phylum Chordata; class Actinopteri; order Characiformes; family Acestrorhamphidae; genus Astyanax; species Astyanax mexicanus. The sequence goes on from NC_064408.1 coordinate 94,615,290, forward strand.
TCTGCAGACTAGAGTTTAATTCCTTGTTTGGCCACAATCCTACTGAAACGAGGGTGCTCAAACAGAACTCCTGTAAAAATCACCTGCATTCACTTTCAAATCAAATACTACAAGTCACTCTGGGTAAGAGTGTCAGCTAAATGCCATATATGTAACATTTCTTATAAGAGTTGCTTCTTTTGTCCCAACCAATGACCTTATTTGCCCTATTGCCTGAAAACAAACTCAATGTTCCTTTGTTGGAAATCCTGTTTTTACATAAAACATAAATGTGCCTTCGAGTTCTGTTTGGTGTTTCTGTGCGCGACCAGCTGCCATTTGCCCCGTAACAGCACCAGCAGCTGCACTATAAATAGGATTACATTGTAGACCTTTATATTTTATTTGCACTTTGCCTCAGAGCAACTGCAGCGTGTTGGGAACTGCTGTTGCCATGAATGTTTCATACTGTTGAACTGTTAGCTTTCCCTGTTTTCATAAGTGATGCAGTGCTGCTATAGGGAGCTTTCATTCACTCGTTCAACACTATACACACTCAGTTCATTGAGTACTGTACTTGGTTATTAGCATTTCATGCTCACTGGAGGCAGTGTATATGTTTTCAATGTCTCATTCATTTGTTCAAGTTAAATTGGTCGTAAACAGATTATGTACAGTTTAAGCTTATTTGCTTACACTAAACATATAAAAGAAGTGGAAGAAGTGGACATGGAAAGTCTAGATGGCATCAAGGGTCAGACAGTACTTAAACTGTATAACAGGCTCAGTGGGGATGTTTTATTCAAAAGATGACAAAAGTGAAGGTTGGGGAGAGAAAATAATTTCTAACTCTACAGTTTTACTTTAGAGCCAAAAAATATAATCACATATATTTCCTTCCTGAAGTTGTACACTAAACAAGGTTTGACTTCCAGACCGGAAATGTCTGTATAGTATATTGAAATTAGGTTCATAACTTAAGTACTTGGAAATAAAAGTGTTAACATCAAAATTGAGGATTCACAGTGTTTTTTATCTCTTTGTCTGGGTTTATTTTAGAAGAGGTTTTAGAGGGAGAGAGAGAAAGAGAACAGCTAAAGAGCAGGGAAGGATAAGAGCATCAAAGTTAGTTATTAGATTGAATCCGTATTTCAACATAAATAAAAATATATACCTTCTAAAATCAACAGTAGAAACGTTAATTTGTGTTGATAAATAAAACCACTAATTTGTCACTAGACTCTATAAAAAGGGAATTTGAGGCCAAAATTTTGGAAATTATTAATTTGTGCAAAAAAAGGAAGATTAACACATTTTAAATTGCACATTTGCAGATTAATCAGTGTGTGTTAACATGTTAATGTTGACTGCACTAATTATTGTTATAGCATATTATACCCTTTTTTTCATTCTGTATTATATTGATCGTTTTTCTTTTTTTTTCAAGTGCAAACATGTTAAAAATGTTGAAAATATATAATTTGGAATGATTCAGAATTTCCAAATGGAATGATTTGGACTTAATAAATTATTTGAAAGTTAAAAATTGTTTATTTTTTCTCCTGCTATGTTAAAATTTAAAGATGCAAGGGTTTGCTCCAACAGGGACAAATGTGACAACATTTTCACTTGTTAGTCATTATAATATGTGTTCTGCCAAATAAAGCGCATTTGTAGTAGGGCTGGACCCGAATATTCGGGTATTCGGATATTCGTTCGTTGAGTAGGTATTCGGTTTTTAATTTTGGTATTCGGATATTCGTTTTTTTTCTCCTTTCCAGAGTTCCACCTCACTCTAACCACTTCTGTTCTCGCGGGTCCCGTCAGAATATCTTGCGCGCGGGACAGAACTGAACTGTTATTGGCTGGAGCGGGAGTTTAATCCAGACGATGCGGGAGCAAATTAATAAATAGTTAAGAAAACTGTAATAATTGTAAAAAAAAAAAACCTAAAGAAAACTCTCAACGCGCAGGATGGACCGACACACACACGCACACACCGATGGTGTTTGGACTGGGGTAAGGAACGGGACCACACTATTCAGCGCTGCTGTTTTAATAAATATATAAGTAAATTTGAAGCATTAAATGTAGTTTATTTAATTTATATTAGGGACGTGGGGCGGGAGCGGCAGAAATGTGTATGTGGCGGGCGCGGGATTAAAAGAAGCAATTTTTTTGCGGCGCGGTAACGAGACAGAAACGCGGGAGCGTGGAAGAGTGGGTTTAAAAATCAGTCTCGCGCAGACCTCTATTATACATGATAAAAAAAAATGCAGGCTCTTCGAAACTGATTTATATAATAAAACGTAAGGGGTAATGTGGCAACAGTAGGGGCTAAATCGGTTACAAAAGCCTGGCCTACAAAAATGATGTCTGAACGAATTTCCTCTTATCTAATATAATTTAAAATGGTTTAAAAATATAAAATAATTTCTAAGCAAACGAAATATTTAATATTGAGCTTATAGCCCAAGTGCAAAAATACAAAATCAGTAATATGCCCTGCACAATCCTTTAACCGAAATAGACCAAGTACAGTTTACAATGACTGTCCTCTAATATAATCAACAATGTTTAAGAATATAAAATACTTCCTGAACAAACGTTTTTTTTGTTTGTTTTTTTAAGCAAATAGCCTAAGTGTGAAAACACAAACAGCAATTTACTGGGCTGGCTTGCGCAGCGGAGAAACCGTGTAGCAGCAGCCTCGGTGTGGGGCAGCAGAAATTCCGGGATGAAAACACAAAGAAATCTGGGCTAAAAACACAGAAAAAATATGGGGTGAAAACACAAAAATCCGGGATAAAAACACCAAAAATCCGGGGTTAATATGTCTCGTCGGTCAGAGCAAATTGAACATTTTTCAGTGGATTAAAGGGGCCGTGATTTTTTTTTTTTTTTTTTACCTCTTTTTTTTAAAACGAATATTCGAATATTCGCTTCGAATCAGTGCCGAATATCCGGAGCTCAAAAAACGCTATTCGGGCCAGCCCTAATTTGTAGACAAAAGTGCACCAACCAGTAAAAACTCTTGCCGAAAGTCATTACCTTTTGAAATGGCTCACACATTTGTATAAGTTGTGAAGTATTATGTAGTGAATGAGGTTAAGCACTGTCCAGCATTTAAGCGAAGCTATTCACAGTGGACAGCACAGTGTGTGGTAATGATGATGACTGAGGGAAACTGGTTAAAATCTATAGAAACAGACAAACGACTTAAATAATGCAAAATTCAATGCAAGAGGCTCTACACAAATATCCTGCAGGTCAGTGCAGTGGTGTGGTTACATTTGCTTTGAGTTTTTAAGAATTCCTGGAAAAAGGGCTGCTGTTCTACAGTTATATATGTTCCACCCACACTTGACATTCATCTGAAGGCAAAGGCGTCTTTGTTCTGCAGATCTGTTCTGCGTAAGCTCGAGTCCTCATACCTGCCTGTGGTCATTGTCCAAACAGCTGCGTCAGCTGAAGAAGCTGTTTGCCTGAAGGCATATATCACAGTCTGAGAGCATGCCCGCAGGCAGGGGTCATTAGGTCACTGGGGCTTAGAGAGGACGTTGTCTAGTGAGAGGGCTTATGAGGCAAAGCCTGTAAGTAGGTTGTGAAATTTGAGCCAGCTGCCTTTGTTTATATGCTATGTTATGTTCAGTCCACAACACTGTGTTATTTGTCAGTGAAGCCAGAAAAAAAAAGATATCATCACTGTTATGTTAGCATAAAAAGCTTTTTGTTGTCTTTATATTTTATATGCCGTTATTATATGTACAGCTCTGTAAAAAATAAGAGACAACTTAAAAATGATGAGTTTAAATTTTACCAAATCGAAAACCTCTGGAATATAATCAAGAGGAAGAGGGATGATCAGAAGCCAACAAACCAAGCTGAACTGCTTGATTTTTTACACCAGGAGTAAAGGCATAAAGTTAACCAAAAGCAGTGTGAAAAACTGGTGGAGGAGAACATGCCAAGATGCATGAAAACTAGGTTAAAACCAGGGTTATTCCACCAAATATTGATTTCTGAACTCTTAAAACTCAGAAACTGAAGTGGTCTCTTCATTTTTTTTACAGAGCTGTATTTTGTAAAACAAACAATCTACCTTGCTATGAAGTACTTTAAATACTCTGAAACAATGTTTATTTAATGGTTTGAATGTTCTGAAATCAAAAAACAATATATTTTGGATTTTTTTTTAAATAGGACTGTCAGAAATGTTATTACATCTAATAATGTATTTTCTTCAAAGAAATATGCAAGTTATTTCAAATTGACTAATCCACTAACAGGCATCTGGATTGTGTTACACTGACATTTCACATATCATACCATCTCATGTGGAAACTAAAAAATGCAACACTGAAGTGTAGGATATGCATGTGGGGCCTCCTGTGCTCGATCATTAGCCCCTACTGCACTGTCTACTGTTGGTGGTAATGCCTTTTATGATGTATTCTCCTTACAAATGTGACACTGTGGATTAGGGAGTGTTAAATAGCTGCACATCTTCAGAAATAGATCATCTAATTTGTCTGGCACCTGCTGTCAGGCCTCACTCGAATTCTGATCATTTAAGTCACCTTGCCATGAGCACACTGGCCAAGTGAGTTCGCCTTCGCTCACAAGACATTACCTCACAAAATACAGATTCAACAGTGGTTATAAAACCTCTTGATCCGTTTACATACTTTTTGTCATGTCAGTGTAAAACACATCAAAATCTGGAAGCTCACCATCTGGTGGTCTTGAATCTATTTTAAGAACATTTAAAGGAGATGTAAAAATTTACAGAACATTTCATTGAATCCAGTTAGGTTGACTTTAGCTTTAATATGGTCCTGCTTGTTTTAATCTCTGATCTTTGTTTTCAGTAGAGTCACAGCTGTAGAGTGACCGTGATGAAAGGTGACAGTTGTGCTGAAGCTTGTCTCCTGAGGCTGTTTCAGACCCTGCTACACCTCACTCATGAGGATTCCAGGGGTCACATCATGTGGGCAGCATGAGGCAAGGGGCCCAGACAGCAGGGCATTCCTTTAAGCTTGCAGCATACAAAACTTGCAGATGTTTCACAATTTCATCCTAAATGCCGAAGTGCTGCTGGTTCCATTAGCTTTCATTTGACATGTCATTTTACTGGGCAATTCACATCCCTTCAACCTCTAATAACAGGGTCTTGAAAGATTATATTGTATTTAGATGCAGTGCCCGTGACTTTAAGAGCTCCTCTGAATCCCAGGGGCCTATGCGGCCGCATATTTTGAGATGGGTGAAGTAACTGTGGTGAAGTGGCAAATGGTACGGCTGCCAGAATGGAATAGATTTGCTGAAGAGACCAGAAGAGTAGGGAATGAGAAGTGACTTGTTTATGAGAGGGTTTATGATCTAAGTTAATATTGTTTTACGTGTATTACTGTACCTTCTATAAGAAGAAGTGGCGTTGATCATAGAGCAAATAATGATGACCGATGAACCAGTGGGCTTTTACTTACTGTTACTGTGAAAACATTTATCTCTTAAGAAAAGTGTTTGTGGGCTGTGACTGTATTTTTAACTTTGTCATATAATAAATATTTCATTTAGGGTTGTACTCCACTCTAAAGCTCTGTTGACTTGTAGTATAGGTCTGTGCGCTCTCTCTCTCACTCTCTCTCTCTCCTGTGTCAGCTACTCTGCTCTCTTTGTCTGATGGATCTCTGTTGCTCTTTGGTCTGAGAGGCCCCACTGCCCCCTGTCCAACTCATTAGCCTCAAAGTCACACCTGCCCTGAGGGGAAAGTGACCGCCCTCTGCTGAGGCTGAGGCTTCTTGTGCTTTACGGTCCCCTGCCTCAGGTAAACCTAACTAATGTGAGAATCCATTACAGACATCTGACTCCTAAGGTATGAATTACGACGGCGGTGTCAGGGAAGATCTCTCACCGTTTATATCTATGGCGTGCCTCAAGGCTCAGTTGTAGGCTCGCTTCTGTTTTCAGTCTTTCACAGCAGTATGAATTCTCCATTTGTATTTTATTGCATTGATCCCTTGATTTACATGTCTTTCTGTCCTCTACACTGACATGCCAAAAGTCATGGGACTGTATTTTGTTCCATGACATTTTCCCTCTGACCTGTGCAAAATGCATGTGGGCCCTACTGCACTGAATGTGAATGTAATTTCTCCCTGAGACGCTTGTCTGTTTGCACTGGCATTTATAACCAGCTGTCCCCAGTAACAATCATTTTACCACCCACTGCACTGTCCACTTTTTTATTTTTATTTATTTATATATATACATATTTTTTTAATTTATTTTTTTAACACTGTGGATCGATTATTGTTAAACGACCCATCTTTCACCTTTTCATAAACATGCTGGCCAGTGTACACCTCACAACAAATAAAGATGTGGGTATTCCAAAGCTATTCCCAAGGTTAGACTCCATGGCCAGTTGCCAACTGCTATGCCATGACTTTTGCAATGTTAAGTACTGGTCAAAAGATTTAAAACACCCCTGTTTATTTATTTATTTATTTATTATCTTATCAATGACTTTATACCACGGACAACATTACGAATTTCTAATAAAAATACTTTCATTTACAGCATTTATTTGCAGAAAATGAAAAATGGCTAAAATAACAAAAAAGATGCAGAGCTTTCAGACCTCAAATAATGCAAAGAAAACAAGTTCATATTCATAAATTTTTAAGAGCTCAAAAATGTATATTTGGTGGAATAACCCTGGTTTTTAATGAACGTTTTCATGTTCTCCTCCACCAGTCTTACACACTGCTTTTGGATAACTTTATGCCACTCCTGGTGCAAATATTTGAGCAGTTTAGCTAGGTTTGATGGCTGTGATCATCCATCTTACTCTTGATTATATTCCTTTTTTTTTTTTTTGGTAAAATCAAAGAAACTCTTAATTGTTTTTAAGTGCTCTCTTATACAGTAGTTTGAGATCACAATGGGTTCTGGAGAATAAAGCGATCCTGTTCTGCTCCTAAATCAGGGCTGCAGGGATGGATCAAAAGCCACATCCAGGGCTCTGATTGCACAGGACTAAATGCATGTGAAGGCCAAGCCTGTGAGGGACAACTGCGTCAGGTCATGCTGATGGGGCTCTGTGGGAAAGATGTAAGGTTAGAAGAAGACTCTGCTGTGTCAGCAAGTTGCCATGACAATACTGTCATTCCCATTTTCATTGTCTCCCTCTGCCACGCACTGCCTCCAGGCAAGGTCACATGGTGGAATTGATCCACAGCTCACGACATGCACTGTGACATATAAACTGCACATTACTCACATTGAGAGATTCACTGATTACATGTAGCTGGCTGCACTATATGGACAGCCTGTATATAATAAATGAGTTCAGCTACAGCAATTTTCACACATTGCTGACACGGATGTGCAAACATGCACACACAGACACAGCTTGACTATTCTCTATAGAAAGAGCAGTTTTACCAGTAGAATAGGACTCTCTGGTAAGCATGTTTTGGCAGGTGTGATCTAGCATTAAGTTGTTGAACTGTGTTCTCTGGAATGGTGGTGGTCTATAGAGTACTTTTTTGATGATTTGGGGAGAAGGGAATGAGGTGGGTGGGCGTTACTCCATCCAAACTCTTTTTAATAGTCTTAATTTTAAAAGAAAAATGAATGAGTAGGTGTCCCAATACTTTTGTCCATATGGTGATGACATTAACATTTTAAGACTATTTAATACTATTCTAGAGTGATCAGGACATAACGTTAAGCTATTAACCAGCCACTTTAGTAACTTTTCTAAGTAGGAATAAGCGATATGGCCCTTAAATTAATATTACAATATTTCAAGGTATTTTTGTGATAACAATATTCTATTATTTTTATCAATTGCAAGAATATACTGCTGCAACGAACTATGGAAATATTAGTTTTATTTAGAATAACAGTTTTAAATATTAAATAGAATAAAAAAATGATAAACATTTGTCTATTTTTTAAAACTGTAATTTACCAAGACCCTGATTTTATATAAAATAATAAAGTAACGAAAATAATACCAATAAAAAATAAATACCCCAAGACTAAACGCATACATATACACATATTGAGTGTGTATTTTTTTTATGGCAAATTAACAAAAAAAAGATAAATAAATATCAAATAGCTTTTAATAAAATCACAATAAAACAATAAAATCAGTTTTTTGTGTGTTAAACAATTTTGCAATATTCTTGTATGCAATACAATATGACATGCCTCTATTAGTCACTGTAAGCACCTGTCTGGTTTACATTGGTCGACATAGTTATCTCTGCAAAGATTTGTGTACTATTTTCTCCACTGCAATCCAGCATTCTCTCCTCACCGATGGTCTTGTTACTGAGTGCAATTAAATCCTCACTGCAATGCTACAAAATCTCTGGACAGTAGGGAGAGAAATTTATCCAACAAAACATAGATAGCAGGATAAACTCCAGTTTCAGAGGAAATAATGTTTAAGCAGTACCCTGATACCTGCTTCTGTCAGTATACTGTATATAACTCTTCCTGTTTTATCACTCGCACAGCAGTACTTTGTGCGAGTGACGGGGCATTTAAGTTCAAATCCCCAGTGTTTGTAATTTTTTCTCACCAGCACATACTGTCCTCAGACGGCTGTGTTGTAATTGTCTAATGAAACGTGCTGGCTGAATCACCCTCTATTGTTTTATAATGGTTTTAAGCATAATTCATTTTGGGTTCTGTGTTCTCTCAGAGCCTCGGGAAGGATTACGCAACGTCTATCCATATTTTACCGGCTGGCTGTACGCGATGCGACAGGACGCGGCGAAAGGCGTCCTAATGATCACGCCGGAGGGCGCGGGGCGGTGGTGTCGGAGGACACCCAGGCGTTTTATTTGATCACATGGCTTTGTGCTTGACGGTGCCCTTTTGGGCCATTAATTATTTCTAGCACCGTAACCTCTTCCTTCCTCCCTTCCTTCCTCTGAGACTTAATAGTGCTTGCAAGCAGACTTCTTTAATACCACTGGAAATGAAATCAATCCATAAAACTTTCAGAATTATTTTTATCGCTCAGGGTCCCAGGACGTTAGGCGTGAAGTTCACTGAGGCATGTTCTCCACTGTTGATGTAGTGAATCCGTGGAGGCCTGTCTAGCTTCTTGGTGTTTCATTAGCTGGATGGTGCTGGTGCTGTTGGAAAGTGATGGACCACAGGGCATAAATCATCTACCCAAGCTGTGGCTCCATCAGCATGCCCTTGCATGAGATGCCCAGACGCACGGCCTCTCGGCTGCATCCATCAGACACCTGCTTTAATACGCACACACACATATATACCTCCCACATACGGTACAGTATATACTGTACTATACACATCCTCTGCTCCTTGTGAAAGTACATCATGTTTATGGGGAGGGGTGACATTGTGTGGTATTGAGGAACAATGCAGCATTCTCTGGTGCAAAATCTGTGGTTCTACTTGCAGTCAATCACTCAAACAAGTCAAACAATGAATCTTTTTACTGGATGCACTGGATATTTTTAATGCAATTTTATTTTGCAATTAATATACTGCAGCTGTCTGTTAGTGTATTTTGTAAATCTGGCCCAATATTCCTGTCAGACTTGACCATGAGGGGAATATTAAGCGTGAATATTGTTGTGGTAACAAATCTACTTTGGGATAAATGAGGAATACCAGTGTTGTTTTTTTTACCATCTCTGTGTTGTAATCTTGTCTTATGCATTTTCTAGGGTATAGGGAGCCATGTGACCTATCCAAACACAGCAGACTGGAGTCAGCTTGGCTAGCTAAAGAAGAATTTCCCTATTCTGGTCCTGACATACTACCTTGCAGATTATAGCGTTTAACCTGCTTCAAACACACACACACACCTGATCCAGCTAATCTGATCATTAACAACACCTTTCTGAGTAGATAAGTGTTTTACACCAAAACACGAACTTAAATTCACAGGGTAGAGTGTGATTCCAGACTGAGGACTGGCTAAGCTAGTGTTAGCAGCGGTAACTAATAGTGACCCAGGACAGCTGATGTCTGGTGATGTACTTTAAACACAAATTTTAAACTGGGAAAACTACCTTACCATGCCTGACTTTATCCTCCCGGCACTGGAGCTCACAACCCTGGAACTAAATTGTTTGTGCATCATAATCCCAGGGTGATTCAGCAACAACGGTCAGTTCGAGGCTGGTGAAGCTAGTTGAGCAGTTTAACCCCTTACCAGCAAGAACAGCATGACTATGCTAGTAAAGAGCATATTGTAATGGTATAGTATAGTTTGTTATAGTATATAACTCTCTATAACTTTATGTGTATCGTGGAACATAGAGTACATTTATATAATATGCATTAGTCATTTTGTGAGTATTTCTATTGGCCCATTCATTGTCAAATGGCCACAAACTACAAGGAACAAATGCCATTGTCACGCTATATATATAAAAAACCCTGAAAGTAAAGCTATTTTCTGGTCTATAAATGGTTCCCTCTGTAAAACACACCCTGCATCGACTCCACATCCTGCATCCTTATGTCCAGTAAGAAGGTCTGCAGTATGAGGGGGCGGAGCGCGGCTCATTGGGGATTCACAGTGTGAGCTGTAGTGACGTTGGAGGTTTATTATGACGATCCAGCATTGCATAGCCAGCATATTCCTCACCTCAGCGCCTCTGTTGTCCCTCCAGGGGGAATGCATGTTGGGCCAGGTGTTGAAGCTGGGCCAAACAGGAGGGCACTTTGAAGGGCCTTCCAGTTTTATGACCCCTGCTCATCCTCTAGTCAGGCATAACGGTATTACGATGATGGAACGAGGCAGGTGACGCACTGTTAGGCAAATAAAATGTGTGTGTGGGGGTGTCATTTGAATGAATTAGACTGTGTGTTATTAAAGGCATAACAAAGCTGTGTTATTACATTACATTACATTACATTTGGCAGACGCTTTTGTCCAAAGCGACTTACAATAGTCAAGTACAATGTAAAATAAGTTTAAAGGTAAAACATCTTTGGATAGGGATAAAAGGAGGTCAAAGGGGAATAATAGGATAGAGGAGTAAAGGAGGGGAAGAAGGAAATGAGGTTAGAAGTAGTTAGTGTGTTAGAGGTGTTAAGAGAGTAAGTGCTCTTTGAAGAGCTCTGTCTTCAGGAGTTTATTAAAGATAGTGAGAGATTCTCCTGATCTGGTAGTGGAGGGTAGTTTGTTCCACCATTGGGGAACTCTGTATGAGAACAGTCTGGATTGCTTTGTGTGAGTGTTTGGTAAAGCGAGGCGACGTTCATTGGAGGAGCGCAGCGGCCGGGAGGTAGCGTAAGCCTTCAGGAGCGAGTGCAGGTAGGAAGGAGCCTGTTCTGTCATCACCTTGTAGGTGATAGTAAGAGCTTTGAATTTGATGCGAGCATCAACTGGTAGCCAATGGAGCTCAATGAGCAGCGGGGTGACATGTGCCCGTTTTGGCTGGTTGAAGACCAGACGTGCTGCTGCGTTCTGGATCATCTGGAGTGGTTTTACTGCACAGGCCGGGAGGCCAGTTAGCAGGGCATTGCAGTAGTCGAGGCGTGAGATGACGACCGCTTGCACCAGGAGTTGGGTGGCCTGTTGCGTCAAGAACGGTCTAATTTTTCGGATGTTATAGAGCGCAAAGCGGCAGGACCGAGCATCTGAGGCCACATGGTGCGTGAAGGAGAGTTGGTCATCAACCAGAACACCCAGGTTCCTAGCAACCTTTGTCGGTGAGAGAGAGAGAGAGTCGATACTTATAGAGAAGTTGTGTTGAAAAGATGGTTTTGCTGGTATAACCAGAAGTTCAGTCTTTGAGAGATTTAATTGAAGGTGATGCTCCTTCATCCATGAGGATATGTCAGAGAGACACTGCGATATCCGTGCAGAGATTGAGTGATCTTCAGGTGAGAACGACAGGTATAGCTGGGTGTCATCAGCAATACCTTATTAAGGATGTTTCTTAGTAGTTGATATGTATGTTATCACATGGGTAGTACATGTGTATCTAATCAGTCACAGAACTAATCCATACAGTCAGCAACCAAACCTGTGTTCATTTAACTGTGTTCTTTTAATCAACATATTAATAACTTCACATAATAGAACATTATGATCCCTGAATTTATGCGTATTTGAGTTTAGTATTAATTTGTTTAGAATATTGCAGAAATAGATTGATTAGGAATGTTTCTAAGACTGTGACTGTAATTGCATGTATTTAATAATACAGTGAGTCGTTTTTGGCCTGAACATCTAGGAACAGGTTTGTAGGAAAATAATTGTCATTTTTGAATTTCCGTATTTGGCTTTATGTGGTTTAGAAGGTTTCATAAATAACCAAAAATGTTTATTTTATACAGTCTTAAGAATAAAAAGATCTGCAGTGCTGAACATGGTTTATTTTACTTTCTACAATAGCAGAATTTTTTTTTTTTGAGCTATATGGAATTTTTTACTGAACCAGTACCTGGCCTTTTCTGCATACGAATAATTGAGATGTCATGGTTCTATGTAGCCTTGTGTAAAGTGACCTTGTGAATCCACTTAGAGTTTAGAGGTAAACTATTGATTCGAATAATATTTCAGTGCCTTTATATTCAAGGGTATATAAGAACAGTTAATTCACATACATATTAGATCCAGTTTGATTAGATTTAACTGTTTTGTGTCAGTGAAAAGCAGTTTGAATCTAACCAGAAGTGCACAGTATTGAACACTTGAACAGGGCTGCACTGGTTAATCGAAATAATCAAAAACTTGTTGCCTCCACATCTCAATGGCAACTAATTATTCATTTGTAACCACACCACACTACACGAAGTAGGAGAGGGGTAATGCTCTCACTTACACAATTTACATTCAACTTAGTCTGTGTCTCCAAAAGTGCCCAAACACATCAGATTACACTTTCACTCACTAAGTATCAGTATATTTTACATTAAAACATTATATGGGCATTTAAGGGGCATTTAAACATCATGTACAGTTCTACACTGAGAATAGTTAAGCAGTTAGTTAAGCAATAATACTTGAGAGTGAGTACTATGACGTGTAAAATTTACAATATTGCCAATATTACACGTTATTGCAAGAACCTTGAGTGTATTATTGCGATTATACAACAGATTCATTATCGCTGTTTATTAAAAGATTTTGAGTTACAGAGGACAGGAAAATACGATTTGTTTGGAAATAGTTCCATTGCTGCTCTGTTTGTAGTTGTGCAGTTTGGCTTGTAAGTGCTGTATCATTCCTAGGTTACCTGTACGTGGCGGAGTAATACATGGAGAGCTTCGGTTACAGTGCATTACCAGCTGATAACGGCACTCTCGGTCAATCACATTGCAGGGTCGGAACTAACTGTGGTACAATAAAAGATAATGTGAACAGTGTGATAGTTATTGGTGTATCAGAAGCTGTTAATGAGGTTTTAGCTCTGAATATTAGCACGTTTTGTACTGTTTGTATACAATATAACAGTTTGACATGTTATACCATATACTGTAAGACTTGGACGCAGAGTATGTAAGGTAGGGTAGTTGTTGACTTGTGAGTCTGTGTTTATCTCTCTTCTGTTGAGTCTCTGCAGCTCTGTACAGCCAGGCGTAATCAATAAACCTCTGAGCTGTATTTCAGTGTACAAAAGTACTTTGCTTATTTCCGTAGCCTTCAGGGCTGAAGCTGCTACTTCGCTGCTCTAAATGGATGCTGCAGAAAGAATGTGAATAAACTGTGATTAAAACTGCATAAATCAGTTCCAAGAATACCTTGGCTGGTATTAAATCTAAAGCTTTTCTTCTAGCTGTCAGCTGCTGTAAAGATATTTACATTCAGCACCATCCCCGATCATTATAGTGTTTAAACTGTGTCTCAGTAGTTTGAATTGGCCAGTGTAAGGTTAAGATGTACAATTATCATTACCTTTAATTAAAGAAGACCTCGGATGGCCACTTCTTGCTTCTACAAATACTCATTATGTCCTTAGCACTTAAAGCCAAGTCCAGCAGAAGCCGTCTCCAGTGCTTTAACCTTCCAGCGCCAAAGCTAATTGGGAACATTTGCAGCATTTGCATCCAAATCAGGTTCCTTCCCATAAACACTTTGGAATTACTTTAGACTGAACCTTACATTTCTGAAGACTCCTGATAGATGCAGTCACCAAAATTAAGATTAAAAGTAATCTAGAATGAGCTAGACATGTTAGACAGTGTCAACAGTGTCAACTTCTTAAAGATTAAAGATAATGGGCTCTATTTTAGCGATCTACAGCACACCGGTCAACTGTTCTTTGCACAGAATGATTAAGGGGCGTGTCCTGTGTCTGTGTTATCATGAGGGCACCAAAAATAAGCCTTGCGCAGCTTCAAACATGCAAAAATTGTGTATTAATTCTCTTAATTATTGATGGGTGTGTTTTTAGCGCAGTGTAAATTAAGATCCAGGTACCCTCTGACTCTGACGCGCTCCTATCTTAGAGTTCTGCACTTTGTGCGTTTTAGCAAAATACTGAGGATACTGACCTGTACATTTACAATGTGAAGATACACCAGCAGCATTTAAGGGAGCAGCAATGTTATTTTATTCTTTATTCTGTTTATTGTTTATGTAAAAGCTGAGTTTGCAACACTGACTAACTGACATTAGTTTCACTTTTAAATCATGGAAACAGCAAACCAAAACCTCAAACTATCCTGTATATTTGATAATATTTGATTAACTTTACAGGTCCTCACTCATCTTAAGTTTATTTAACTGAACTGAGTTTTATCTGTAGACTTGCTCTGAACTTACTCTGTTCCGCTCGCTGCAAAAGAGATGAGCGCAGAGCAGAAGAGACGAGCCGCAGCATTTAAGAGCCCTGGATGAGACTTTAATTAATAAATATACATATTTTATATTTTAATAAATGTGACATGGTGATAAGAAGCAAACACTAACATGTAGCTTTATAGATCTGTGTATTTCACATGTTTTGAGTTTTAAAGAACTGACGGCCCGGGTGAGACACGAGAGCACGGTGGCAATATGCTTTGATGCTTTTCAAATACAAAAAAAACTGAATTTCAGTTCAATAATAGTGAAGAGAAATAAAATAAATTTATGTTCAGTCAAAATGGTTTTATCATTTAATTTTTTATTTCCTAAACTGCAGGGTTTTAGAAAGAATGAGAAAGAATGAGCATCTGTCAAATTCTCAAACAGTAATACTGCCTATATCTGCAATATTAAGATACAGTTATTGAGTCATTTAAAAATCCTTATAAATGTCATTACACCACAGTTCCATTATCACTGTTTATTAAAAGATTTTAAGTTAAAGATGACAAGAAAATACAATTGCTGCTCTGTTTGTAGCTGCGCTGTTTGGCTTGTAAGCGCTGCATCGTTGCTAGGTTACAGAATGCCTATATCTGCTATATTGAGCTACAGTTATTAAGTCATATATAAATCCTAATAAATGTCAGAATAGTTAGTATAGTAACGTATAGTACCAGAGGCACATTATATCTGGCCAATATCTTTTTATTACTGTCCAATATTGGACACACATAGTGCATTATTAATATTGTGGCAAATTGACCTCTGGTGAAAGTTTAGTAAACATATCTGTGTGTTTTGTAATAGTACAGTATATGTAATTGGAAAATAAATTACATTGCAATATTTTTTTTCTATATCGTGCAGCCTTATATTCAACATCAAATATAAAGCTTTCCAAGAA
Source organism: Astyanax mexicanus (assembly GCF_023375975.1). Taxonomy (NCBI): domain Eukaryota; kingdom Metazoa; phylum Chordata; class Actinopteri; order Characiformes; family Acestrorhamphidae; genus Astyanax; species Astyanax mexicanus. Next base: position 94,630,991 of record NC_064408.1, read on the forward strand.
GAGTACAGGACACAAATTGATCAGAAAGCTTTTATTAAATAAAGGAATCCATTAAAAATCAAACTTCTAAAACTGATGCCCCTACATCATTGAATGTGTGGGGAAGAAGTGCATGGTTAGAAGCAAAAATTGGTTTGTTCATGAATCATAAATCATGGATCATAGTTTATTCTGTGACAGGAACCATTGATTACAGAACCTCCATCAAAATTTAGACTTGAAAATTTAGTATGTTGTACACTCATTCAGCCCTAGAAGAAAAATACTTTAGAGAAATCACAGAAAGATCAATTTTGCCATGATATTCATGTCAAGTTAATGCAAGCAAACATCCAACCATAACATTAATGAAGATCACTTCCTATTTCAGTAATTACAAAGAACACTGGGGCCGTAATTCAGCCAGTAAAAATGGCATTGCTTGACATGAGTAGTTTTAGTTGGCTAAATAACTCCTCTTGCTTCTCAGATTAAGCCCTTGTTCTTATTAAGATGGATTAACATTAAATAATTAATTAATCGATCTAGGATTCTAGATCCAGAGATGCACACAAAAAGCAGAAGTTAACAGGATTAATCTCTTTGTTTAAATACTGCTAACACTTAGCGAATATAAATATTAATTTCTGCCTGGTTAAATTTGTGTTTTTGAGTATTTGTAATGGATTTACTCTCATAAGCACACATGTTCACAGTAGCTATCTTTACGTAGTTATTTTATGATAAAGTCCTGCATCCAGAGTGATGGATGTGTTTGGTGTGACCGCTGCTGGGAGTCCAGTACAGAGGAAAGTCAGCCCAGTGCAGGAAGTTTGGCTGTTGGCTTGATGTTTGTTCTCTGTTTGTGATGGGGACTCTGCTACGGTCAGATAAGAGGATTTGTGGTCAGCCAGTGTGCGTGCAGGAATTACCAGTCCCATAGCCAGCTGGGGCATTTTAAAGTGTGGCCTTATTTAATTAGCCTCTAGATAAGGCCGACTGGACTTCTCGCCTGGCCCTCGCGTTTTGGGTTGTGTTTGGCCGGCCAGCGGCTAAAGCGTTCCACTACTGAACTGGAGCTTTTCTTAACAAAAAGCTGTGTGTATGATTCAGTCTAAACACGCTGAGTCAAAGCCCGCAGCACAATGGAGCACTTTTCTAGTGTGTTTCAACTCGGTCTCGGTTACAAACTCTCAGACTTTGAAGTGCTGTGGCGCGACGGGAGGGCAAGAGAGTTCAAAGAAGGATTTGGAATCGCACAGCCTCTCTGGCGTGTAATCTCTGAAAAAGAAAAAAGATGGTGAAGGACAAACTGTTGGGAAACAGTTGAAGGATGAGGGAGGAAAGAAGCTCTAGTTGAAAGTCTGAGCACTGGGCTGTGGAGCAGTGGAACTGTGTTCCATCAAAAAATGATTGAAGTCTAACCAGTACTTTTGAGAAAGGCTGGTGTGGTGGTTGTGGTCTGGAACGTACAACTTTTATTCTATTTTTTTATTCCCCAATTTGATAGAACAATTACCCCAACCACTCCCATCACTAGGAGTTTGACCAGCACATGCCTCCTCTGATACATCTGAAGTCAGACCCCGCCTCTTTTCCAACTGTTGCTAATGCAGAATCACTGGGTAGTAATCAGAGGCATGACAGAAGCACAGGGAAAGTGCAGCGACCCAGGTTTAATACATCAGCTAACAAATGCCTGTGCTGACCAATGTTACACTAGAAGTCATGAGGAGAAGGAGGAGCAGCACCCTCTACCTGCCTCGAGAAAACATGGCTAATTGTGCTCTCTCCAAGTATGGGTGCTGATGTTGCCCAGATCAGATGGGATTCAGATCGTTAAATGGTAAAAATAATTGGTATTAGGTGGATACAACCAATAATCTCGTACATGTTGTCATGTAAAAAAAAGTGTGCATGTTTCTTTGTAGTGACAATAAAAAGTTGTAAAAAATGTATACTGACATTGCACAACCCATTGCACATTTTGCAGAGTGACTGTTGCACATGTGTACATTGCGATACAGATGCTAAAACAATATATTTTGCAGTGTTCAATTGTTTTTTCTTTAAAAGCCAGACAAAAGCAGGCTATTTAATTAATGCAATTGTAAAATAAATTGCGATTTCAATGATAACATCCCAAACATTAATCATCACTAATGCTTTTGACAGTTTCATCTAATCTGAATAACAATTAGATCCTAGCAGCAGTTTTTTTTCCAGAGGTCTCAAAAACACTCCCAAGGGATTATAGTTAAAGAGTTGACAAATATTATATTAACAATTATTTTGGTAGAAACATTAAATAAACAGCTGCCCACAATCATAGAGTCGTGTGCAATAGCTGGTCTTCAGGTTGAATGAATTTTTATCAATCCTAGCAACAGTAGTTATGACACTGCCCATTTGTGGGCCGGCCTAGCATTGCTACAAACTTCACTGCTAAAAACTTCTGAGAGAGAGAGAGAGAGAGAGAGAGACTCATTCCTTATTAAATCACAGAGGTGGGGTGTTTAGCAATGTGGTCATCTCTGTCCCAGCGGCCAGAGAACTGGTCTCTCCTCTCTGTGAACTCAACACTGCTGAAATATCTCAGTACATAGAGACATTTATTAGCAGACATTATTGGGATGTTTCACTGTCCTCCTGTTTAGTCAATATGCAGAGACAATTTTTTACACTCCTTATTGAAATGTGGGCAAAAAAAAGTTCTTCTGAATTTTACATTTGCAATTTTTAATTCTGTGAAATAAATTGCATCTTTTAACTGCATTTTAAAAATGTTTATTAAACACTTTTATTATTATTACTACTATTATTATCACTATCATCACATTTTGCTGGTCACACTGTTCTCAAATCCCATTATAAAATCTACTAGATATAGATTATATCTGTCCAGTATTATTCATTTTACTTCAGTCCTGGATATATGGAGATATTTGGAGTGCATTATTAGTATCATGACATTCTGAATCGGGGTGTGCCATATCATATTGTATGCAATAAAATAATTACATTTCCATTTTGTTGCAGTAGCTTATTCTTGAAATAATTTGTTTTAGTTCAGTGTTTTGTCCTATCGCCAAGAGTATCTTTATCACGAAAATACTATGAAATATTGTGATACTATTTTTAGGGCATTTCGCTCACTACTACTCAGCTGTGCTTTTCTAGTCACACATTCAGCTACCTAATCAGTGCAGTTTTTGCTATAAATATATATTAGTAGTGCCAAGCTAGTCATACTGTGCTATTTTAATTACAGATTTACTTTAGTATAGCTATTCTAAACATAAATATACTTATGCAGTGCAATATTAGACATAAATGTAACCCACGTGACATGTGAATGAAATGTAGAGGCAGTCTTTTGATCATCAGAATAAATGCTTTTGTTTATTTAGCATAGCCAATGTTAGATTACTTTCTTAGCCTTGTACAGCTTTTTCGACAACTTTTTGCTAGAAAAGTGCCAGTTTATTATGAGCTAGCATACCGAGACTAGGTATGATAAGTGATGCTGAATACTTTATTTTATTTGGTTTATGCAAGTAGAGTGTCAAAATAAAATACAAAAAAATCAAATGAATGTTTTCCATTGAAAAGTATTTGGTTCATCCAAATGACTTGAGTGCTTTGTGTGAAGTATGTTTTGGGCCTTAGACCTGCAAGTCTGCTCGTTGTGTACATGGGAGCATGAATTCCAGCTCCGGGAAGCATGTCATTAACTTTACAGAAGTTTTCAGTTCTGTATTGCAGTAGCTTTAATCTGTGAATGTTTTGGATAGGGTAAGAGATTATTTGCCAGGCTACTCTTTGCCAGAAACATGTGTAAGACTTGTGCGGAGTCCGGTTCATCCCCTCTCATCCCTGTGGTCCTGTCCAAGTGAGGGGTCTTATCTACTTGCTTTGTGTATGTGTACATGTGTGTGTTATGTAACACTGGATACTATAAAATGGGTCTTCCCGGGCCTGAGAGGGATTACAGATTAGGGCTGGCCAAACTTGCCGCACTGCAGTGGGCTTTGGTTCCTGGATCAGAACCAGCTGGAGTTCTGGTGGAGAGGATATACAGACGAGGCTGAGAGGCAGCTGGACTGGCTAAAGCACAACAGCAGTGTACAAATATTGAAACAACAACTAAATTAAATGGATTGCATGCAGCTAGAACCAGCAGTGATCTGTATCAGATGTTTTAGTTAGTTTACTAGGTTAGGTCTGTGTGATTGATGATTACTAATTGACAATCATAGTAACGATGTTATAATTGCATTTTGGGGGTGGTCAGTTAGGAAACTGTATGCATCAGCAGTATTACTATAGTTTAGCTGGTTAAGTCCTGCCTTCTCTTTACCACTGTTGTTCTACACATATCTGCATCAGCATCAACCATTGGGCCAACTGTTTTTACAACATATAAATTTCTACACACAAACACAGCTCTGGAAAAAAAATAAGAGAGCACTTAAAAATGATGTTTTTCCTTAATTTTACCAATTTAAAATCTCTGGAATATAATCAAGAGGAAGATGGATGATCATAAGCCATCAAACCAAGCTGAACTGCTTGAATTTTTACACCAGGAGAGGCATAAAGTTATCCAAAAGCAAGATGCATGAAAACCGTGATTTAAATCCAGGGTTATTCCACCAGATATTGATTTCTGAACTCTTAAAACTTTATGAATATGAAAGCTCTGCGTCTTTTTGTTATTTCAGCCATTTCTCATTTTCTGCAAATAAATGCTCTAAATGACAATATTTTTATTTGGAATTTGGTAGAAATGTTGTCTGTAGTTTATAGAATAAAATAATAATGTTCATTTTACTCAAACATTTACCTATAAATAGCAAAATCTCAGAAACTGATTTAGAAACAAGTGAATAAAAATGTGGCCTCTTATTTTTTTCCCCAGAGCTGTATAAATAAAGACAACATTTACCTTTGTTTTAATTATAATTTAATAATAACTATATTTATTAATTAAAAAAGTTTAAATGTTAAGTAAAAACCTTAAACAGTTTTTGTGCCTTAAATACATTTTCTACAATATGCCTGCCTAACCCCCAGCCCCCCCCCCCCATCCACAACATCCTATCCCCAATGGATGTCATTGTCTCCCAGTGTTCTCAATAAAAATATGTTCAGCCTAGTTTACAGAATCTGTCCAATTTTAGATTACATGAAATCTTAAAATCTTCTTTCCATTTTCTATAAAGTTACCGTTTCTGTTTTATTATGACACTAATGCTAAGCCTGTGCATTCACCTTGTGTTTGCTCTCTTTGTATGGGAGGTAAATGTTAGCATTTTCAGGTTGGTGGAGCACTGGGGATGTTGTGCTCCAGTACAGATTATAATGTCAAATAAAGGTCAGCGTCAAGTCGTTTGTTTTGTACCTGCTCTAAGAATGAACAGTCTGAATCGGGTTCGTAATGATGAAAGGAAGTGACTGTGCTCCTCTCAGTGCTAACTCAGCTAGCAGCCGAGCGGTGAATCAGTAACTCAGTGGCTGAAGTGGAAAGAACATTGAAAGCTTTAATTAGGCTTGTTATAGTGGAGGAAAGGTTATGTGTAGGTGGAATTGAATGGTGCATTAACACTATGTGTGTGTTCATGTTCTATTGTTAATGTTATTGTTGTCTAATGCTACATTTTGTTTATAATTCTCTTTGTGTGTTTTACAGCTATCATGTACGTGATGGGCGCTTTGGGTCCTGCAGCCGGATATCTGCTGGGCGGAGTCCTGATTGGCTTTTATGTGGACCCAAAAACCATCGTCAACATTGACCAGAGTGACCCTCGATTTGTTGGTAACTGGTAAGAATGCTTCTGTTATTCGTGCATTTGTGTGTTTTATCTATATACACTGTCAGCCAAAAGTTTTTTTAAATGTTCAATAATCTTTTTTAGACACTATTGAGCTGTGGAGCAGTGGAACTGTGTCCTCTGGAATAATTGTGATCCATCCAATACTTAATTTAATAAGGGGATTAGGTGGGGTGATGATGATCTAATGCTGTTGTCACTGAGTATGATCATATCCTTACAGCAATGCTCCAAAATCTACAAAAAAAAGAGAATTTTTGGAACCATCATCATCCTCTTTTTATTCACACATATATGTTTGAGCATCAGGAATAAAACATTTTTTAACATTTAAATCATGTGAAAAGGGACACCCTAGGAAGCTGAAGAGCTTTTGAATGGGACCCAAGCACAGAGATACGTATACCCCCCCCCCAATTCCCAGCATAAGCCTCTACCTAAAAGATGGTAAAAAATCTATTATAAGAACATAACATCAACAAAACAATATCACATTCCAACTATATAACACAAAAGAAACATATAATAATAGTGAATGTTTATACAAAAAATTATCACAACACATTAATCAAATTATCTTTTAAACATCTTTTCTAATGTAAACTTTCATTGGACAGTAAGGACAAAAACAGGATAAGCTGATTTTGGAAGTATCTATGAATGTACATTTTGTCCATGTAGTGTATATTTCATTTAGTAAGAAATAATTATGAATATAAATATTTCTTTATAATTTATATTTATAATTTATTTTGACCTTCATTGTTCTTTGTATAAGGCAGATTTTACCTTTAAAAGGGGATTTTATGTTTTTCTATTCCACATTATTACTAAAAGCACTTTGTCCACATTATAACTAAAAGCACTAGTCAAACCACTTTGGTGCTTTAAACCCCTGAAAGGTTTGAGTGCCGATGAGTCAAATCGCACCAAAATGGAGGAAGTGCCTGTGTTGTTCCTCTCAGGTGGAGTGGCTTTCTGCTGTGTGCAATTGCCATGCTGCTGGTCATCTTCCCCATGTTCACATTTCCCAAGAAACTGCCCCCTCGACACAAGAAGAAGAAGAAGAAAAAGATTGGTACGGACGACACTTCCAGCGATGATGACGTTGTGAAGGAGAAATCCAACAGCAAAGGCCAAACGGTCACCTCCTCCATGGGCTTCGGGAAGGACATCAAGGGTGAGTTCCTCAGGGTGACCCTTTTTAAATGTAAGCAGAGTGATTTTACAATTAAAGATCTGAGCTGGTATGTAACACACACTTTTACTAAGTGTGATTTTGACACTATACATAGTTATTCTGGGCCCAAATCCATACGGCCATCACAGGTCGAGAACAGAGGCTTATCTGCAGCACAGTAACAGCCCCGACTTCCCCGATATAAGGAAAACTGCCTTCAGTAAGGAGAGATTCTCTGATAAATAGCTGCGGTGTTCTCTAGGAAAGAAACAGGCCGCCTGCTTTTTCACCAAATGAGCTCCCAGGGGGCCACCTTCGCACGGCCCTCATCTCGCACAAGCACGGCTCTGCTGACTGTGCCTGTGGTAGCGCTTTTGTCTGATGGCATAGCCACTGTGAAATGGGCCCTAATGAAATATTATAGATTGATGATCCAAGTTAAAAGGTAGAAGTGAAAATTGCGTAACAATCTAATGTTTTTCGCTTTGGTGATTCGACTTTGAAGCTCCTCGTGGAGAATTGAGTGCATTTTTTAAGCACATCATGTGGTTAATTCATTAGAAAGACCTTCTAGCCTCAAAGACGGGTTTTTGGTCAGCTCATTAAGCTGCATTAAATGCGCTGATTGTTTTTGAAGTTTTGCTCTTGTGTAGTTCCCTAATGAGGTTTCATAAATAGTTTTATGGCCTTCAAAAATCAATATCAGACACTGATTACTTTCTGGATGTGCATTCTCATCTAGATGAGAGTGATTTCTCACAGAACCATCTCTTTTTGTTAATAGAGATACCTAGTTCATCCACACCTACACAACGCACTCAAACTGAGCTGGCATGTACCATAAATATGCGTCCATTTTACTTATTCTATTTTTTTCTCTGCTTAGGACATTTGTGTGAACTTAAGTACAAAAATCAGTAATCATTGATATTTTTTTAAATAATTTTATCCTCTTTTATTCCTGAGAATTAACCTTTTAAACTCCTTAGAACCATTAGTGGTCCCTGGCTTTTTTTTACCCCACTGCTATAAATTAGAAACAGCACAGCCAGCTTACACTGTTTCCATGTTTCCACCTACTAGTATGCTTTATTTTGTAATAAATTGCACCACATAACAAATTTAAATGTTTGCCATGTTGATGCAAAATACTTTCTAATTGTCGGCTTGTAAATTGCTTTTTAGACCTTAAATTGAAAAGTTGAATTCATGAAAATGCTGAATACTTTGTACCATATATGTACCAAATATATATATATATATATATATATATATATATATATATATATATATATATATATATATATATATATATATATATATATATATATATTAACCTCAAATTTTGTATTTCCTTGAATGGAGGAACAGAGGTTTTTGAATTACTAGTGGCAGTAGGCAGGTTTAACATAATTTTCACACTCATACTTTTTCATACTTGCAAAAATGTAATGAAATTAAGCATTTAGCATGACTTTTCATGCTTAGTATAAGTTTACTACCTCTTTACAAAAAGGCTGTATACCAGCTGACAAAATACAAGCTGTACAGGTCTAGGATAGTACTATTAACTGAGCTAACTTAGCATTAGCCTCTGGTTTTTTAACTAATGGCTTTTTCTCTGTGTAAATTTCAATTACATTGATTGAGAAGCACTGCTGAAATAATTTCATGATTAGATTGGCACTGCTGAAGTAAATATACTTTATTGGTAAGGTATGGTGTGTTAGGATAAAAAAACTTTACCTAAATATTACGTAAATATTTTTGAATTCTAGTTTTTAGTTAATTGTAGCTAATTGTAATTCAGAACTCTGGTCTCTAGTAGTAATGTAATGTAGGTTAAATAGTTGCTCCCATGTAAATGTTGTCATGAATGTGACCCCATAACCAGGTTGATTTAAAAAATGAGCTGCTTTTGCAGCTTAATTTTAAGTTCCTTATATGGACAGTTTAGCCTATAGAATGAATGGTCTTACTGTATTTCTAAAAATCTTTTTTTTTTTCCATCATATGACCTCTGTAAGTAATCCCTACTAAAATATCTGAGGCACTGCTGTAGCCTGTAAAAAAAGGTAAGGGCTGAGCTTATTGGAGGTCCTGAAATCTGGTATTAGCAGATCTGCTTGATTTGTAGCTATGAACAATGTAGCTTATGTACTGCAGCATTTAATTATTGCTGAGCACCTTCAAAATGCACTTATTAGCTCTGGTTGGCTGTGTTTCAGCTGTAACCATTCCATCCAGCCTCACATGCTAACATGGTCCACATGCAGTCACAGCCCTCCGATCTGATTAACATTATTAGAGCAGAGAGGCCACATAGGGTTCCAAGAACAGGGTGTAAAAGCTCCCTCCATAAATCCACCTTAACCCACTGCATTTTCAACCCTCCAGCTTCTAGCTACGTCTGTGAATTTATGTGCTATTGGCAGGCTCTTTGTTAATTAGTAGGTAAAGCGGACAGTCTTTTTGCTTTCAAATGTTGGGAATGCGCTCAGAGAGAGTGGGAGATGGCATTCAGGAGCAAATAAAAACGGCATGTTATAATGGAAACATAAACAAACTGTATTTCTTCCTCTAAAAAGGTGTATCTACTGTAACTGTATATTAACTCTTATTTAGAACATTTAATTAAAGAAATCCAAAGAGATACATGTTACACTCATGTGTGCACTCTGCTGTGTGAAGCTTGTGCACATAAAGGAAGTCAGATTTTGTTGGAAGTTGGGTGTAGGAATATAGGGAATAGAGCTTACGAAGGTGACGATAACAGGACATAGAAAGTTCTTTAGGCTTCTCACTGAGATGCAGTGTGAAACTCAAATAACTGGATCAAATTTATACAGTGTAACAGAAACAGAAACCCTGGTTTGGACCATATTCACATAGGCCTGTCACGATAAGAATTTTTTATGGACGATATATTGTCCCAGAAATTATTGCGATACACGATAATTTTGTCATTTTAAAATTATTAAATTCCACTGACATAAAAAGTATACACTTTTTAAAGACAGCAAAAAATTTTATAATAATTTTTTATAATGAGATTATATAATTATTTCTTCACCTATTTTAGTCCACACTGTGTGTATGGAGTCACAGTTATTGAAGCATGACCTCACTGTTATGTGTGTGAGCAAACATACAAATAAACACAACAGACGGAATCACGGTTATCAAAAATGATTGAAGTCAGGTTAATTTATTGAACGATAAATCGATATTGCAATTATTGTGTCAGGCCTATATTTACATAAATAGATTCTACACTAAAATCTAAAAGACGCCCCCATTTATAGAGTTGCTGAGACAGTAAATATTGAGTCAACCACTGTTTCTTTTTCTTCTGGTAGTATTTCACAAGGCTCAAAGTGACATCACATGGCTAATTCATTTTTAGTAGGATGTTAAGGTATAACATTGCTATCTTTGGTCATTTTGGTCTATAGTTATCACAGTAGCCACTCCAGAGTCCCCTGCATGCTAAGTAATCGCATCAATCACATACCATCTAATACTGCCAAAAAAAATCCTGGCTACAACTGGATTTTTAGCAGTGTTATTTAAAATGCTCTGAATTCTGAGTTGTATTATTATTATATGCTCTTCTTTCAGTTTTAAGCACATGGTGCTACAGTTGCTTCTCCAATGTTTACTATGATGTTCAATTCAAACAGGTCAATATAAGCCTTTTAATGGATGTGTGAACACATGTAAAGGATTGCCTGTGTGGCCAAGCCTGTTTGAACACTACAGAAAAGATTACTAAATTCACTTCAGCTTAATTGTTTTTTACATTTGGTAAGTGGTATTTGTACAGGATGTTATTCAGTTTTTAATCATTAATGTCGGATGCAAATGAGGGGAGAGCATTCTAGTGCCAAATATCTCAAAATCAGTAAAACACACTAGTTATGCTTTTTGAATGTGGTAAATGCTATATCATGACAGTAAAGCAGGTGGTACATTTGTCAGCCTGGCCCAGTGTCTCATGTTGGTGTTTGAGGGTTATGAGTAATTGAAGGTTGTTTGAGACAGACACTAAATCATATAACGAGAACCGGTAGGAGAACTGTCAGCAGGAGCAGGTCCCATGTGGCCTAAGATCCAGTAACAGTTCTCTGATGGCTCTGCCCTTGCTGTGCTCACCATAGAGGACACAGTCTCTGATGCCTGTTTGCTTCTATTTTTTGTTCTCTACAGACCTTCCTAAGGCAGCTGTGAGGATCCTCAGTAACATGACTTTTCTGTTCGTGAGTCTGTCCTACACAGCCGAGAGTGCCATCGTCACTGCCTTCATCACCTTCATCCCCAAATTCATCGAATCACAGTTCGGCATCCCTGCCTCCAACGCCAGCATCTACACAGGTATTAGAGCCAAAGCACTTGTTCAATTCTACATCTTTAATTATTTTGTATGCTATTTTGAAAAAAATAACTAATATAGTGTTAAGCATCACCTATTATGCATAACACTACAAACACTATATACAGCTCTGGAAAAAATGAAGAGACCACTTCAGTTCCGGAATCAGTTTCTCAAATTTTGCTATTTAAAGGTATATATTTGAATAAAATGAAAATTGTTGTTTTATTATATGAATTTAGAGCATTTATTTGCAGAAAATGAGAAATGACTGAAATAACAAAAAAGCCGCTGAGCTTTCAGACCTTAAATAATGCAAAGAAAACAAGTTCATTTACATAAAGTTTTAAGAGTTCAGAAATCCATTTTGGTGGAATAACCCTGGTTTTTAATCACAGTTTTTATGCATCTTGGCATGTTCTCCTCCACCAGTCTTACACACTGCTTTTGGATAACTTTATTTCACTCCTGGTGCAAAAATTCAAGCAGTTCAGCTTATTTTGATGGCTTGTGATCATCCATCTTTCTCTTGTTTATATTCCAATAGACCAGTTTGGTAAAATCAAAGAAACTCTTCATTTGAATGTGATCCCATTTTACTGTCTGTTAGTAAAAACCTTTTTTGGTGGCCACATAAAGATGTACATTGTAGACTCATTCTGGCTCAGAAAAACAACATTTCCAAGGAATCACTGAAAGCACAACATTGCCATGTGACATTCATGTCTATTACAAGTGTATATAAACTTCAAACCACAAGGTTACATAAGCCTTTGTAACGTCAGTGCACTAAATGGCCCTTATTCATCACAGTTGCGTCAAACAAGCACAAATTGGGAGGGACACAAGGACATACCAAATACTCCATTTCTGATTCATGAAATGATTCATAATGTGGTGTTACATCAAGATGAGCTTTGATATTTTAAGGCAAGTGTTGAATCAGTTTCTGTGCTAAGATACTAAGATACACAAAGTGATTAGTTGTATTGATATATACTGTTGCAAAATGAGAGAACACCTTTTTACTACACTACACTACCCTGACACCATTCTCATGGTTGCAACAAGGGATTCCGGTGGGAATGGGTTTTTAGTGGGTTTGTACATGTGTTTGACCCCCTTGTGCAGTGTAACACCCAGATGAGGCCATCACTTACATCCATTTGTTGGGTTCCCTTATAGAAAACTATCTGGTATCCATTTGGGCCTAATATGGGCATGCTATCTGGGTAGGCTGTGTTTTGTGATTTTGAGGCAGTAGTAATTTATTATAGTCTATTTAAAAAAATGCTAGGGTTAAAATGTATTATTATTTACAGATCCTTAAACAATGCTATTCAAATGCTATCCTTTACTACTTATATTCACTTTTATTTAAAATATAATGCAATTCATCCAATTAAAATGGACTAATTATGCTCTCTATAATTAAATGTACAGTTGTGTCAGTGTTGATATCACCATCATGCATAAAATTACTTATTTCCGATACAGTAAAAACATTCTCAGCATGTCCTGCATCTTAGTGCATATTCAATGTTTACTGTGTGAAAAATAGTCTTCATTTTCTCTTTTTAGAAAATACTGGCATATACCGATCATTCTGTATTTTTTAACTGCAAATCAAATATTTATGCTCTCATACACTCCAATTTACATGCTCTTCTGCCAGTTTTACCTTAAATATAAAAAATTATGATTGATGAATAATTAACTATCAGTGGAATTTCAGTGCGCTAGTTATATTCATATTACCATTTTAAATAGGGATCAAAGTTTTGCCGAACTAAATTTGCAACCCATCACTTTATCAGTCTTCACTTTCTCTCACAATTCTCATGTTTTGTCATATGTTCACTCAGGCAGGAGATCTGTGCTATTTTTGTTAAATTAATTAGATTTCAGTACACATGAATGTACACACTTCATACTATTTTGATCCATCACACTCCATACTCTCTCACCACCTCCCCAGTGTTTTAGTCAGAACGCTAATTTACACATTACACGGTTATGTATGAACATGTGAAAATGTATAGGTGTGATGAGCTTCCTATTATGGCTCTATCTGCTCAAGCTGCACAGAATAAAGCTGCTGCTGAATAAAGCAATCACACCGACATCACTGCCTGGGGTAATGTTCCAACCTCTGAGCTGAACAGTAGTCCATCACTGTGTGCTTTCCAAAAACAGCCTGAAGCTCACTCTGTTTCATTTACTTTCAGTCTGATTATCTGAAACACCAGAGGAATGCGCTAAGTAATCATCCTCCGGTCTTTTATTAAATCCAAGTGTTTGTGGACACCCCTGCTAATGAATGAAAGCAGTTACTTTAAGTTGCACCCATTGCTGACACACAGCCTGCCTACTCCCTGTAGACAAGTACTGGTACTGCCAACAGAATCAGTGTCTCTGGAGCAGATAAACAAACATGAACCTATTGGCACCGTGCCAGGTGTGGGCAGTTATATAATGATAAAAAAGTGGCAAAATTAATAAAAACCTGTTGAAACAGTGCTTGAATTTGTCACTTTAACTTTTTCTAAATGTTTTATTTTGCTCTGTTTGGGTTTCAGTGAAATATTTTTATTTCAGTGCATCCCTATTTCTTATAAAAAAACAGCATTTAATAAGTTTATCTTTGTGGGAGATGAGCAAGGATGATTCTAGGATCAGAGGTTTAGGGGTACTGAGCACCCAACAAATCCAGCCACACTGCCATCCCTAAAAAAAACATGTAACTGTAAATTAATCGGAGGAGAGTTCCCAGGAAAGGTGTGGGTGATATCAGAAGGCAGGTGTGTTACTTTCATGCACATTTTGCATATTTTTATCAAACATTCCTCCCACAGCTGAATCCCCCTTTATCTGGTCTAGTTTAAATAGCTAAAAGTGGGAAGCTACTCAAAACTGATTTTTTTTTCTCAAAACAGATTTCTGGGCAGCTGCTCACACTGAGCAGTAAAATCCCATCAATTATTTTCACATTACTGTTTTACCTGAACCTGAACCTGCTATTTACTGTAAACAACCCAATATTTATGACTGCCTCGCTGGACACACACACACACACACACGCACACAACATATCAGGAGTCAGTAGTCAGGAGCACTGTTTAGTTTTGTGTTTTCAGCAGAGATAAAGTCTATTATCATTTGTGGGGTGAGGATGGACTGCTATATTTTCCTTCTTAAATCAAGCTCCACTCTCACTTCTTAAACCATTCTCAAGTGTTTGTGTCCGTTCTTCAGTCCTTCAGATTGTTAAGGCTGTTGCTGCTTATATCAGTGCAGTGACTTCTAAAGCCCGGACTTTTGCATCATTAGTTGTATTTGGGTTGACTTTTTTAATTTAGCCAAGAAGATTCAAGCTAATAAACAAAAAGGAAAAAACAAAACTGGGGCTTGCACAAAATATGTTCCCTCAAAGAATATTGAATTATTTAAAGACATACCCACATAAAAACATAAACACAGTGACATATGTAGTATTTAAACTCATTAGAGTGACATTTGTTGCACTGAATTTGTTAGATGTGAATGGTGAAAGTGGTGTATAAATGGTGTATAAATGCAGGCTGTAATAAAATAAAAACACTAAACACTCAGACATTTAATATTAGAATACATGAGGCCTCTGTGTCACCATCATGTTGATTGGAACTAAAATATGTGAAAAAATATGTAAAATATGTTATTTTACAGTACTGAAAACACTGATTCCACACTTGTCCGGTACTGTAGCAGCACTATAGCAGCACAGATGCTCGCTCACTCAGACCTGCAGGCTGGGAGCCAGGACACTGGAGTGGGGTCACAGAGCAAATTCTCTCGCCACGGGGGTCTTGATGAAAGCTGTATGGGATCCAATCTTTAATATAACACTCAATACTGTATACAGACGGTATCTCCCCAGTGCTGCATGACTGTGGAGGCTTTAATGTGGTCCTGAGTGCTGTATTGTAGTGGGCTTTGTAATAAGGACAATATGGAGTGTCTGCGGCAGGAGAAACAGGAGGCACTGTGTGTGATACGTTGACCATATGTCAGTGAACTGGATGCTGGCAGAGCTTCATTTTCTGGGGCTTGTTGCAGTGTTACCAGGATACGCAGATAGGAGTGAATCGGGCCTATGGTTACTATGACTACTGTAGCGTATTCTGCCGTGCTTATGAATCACGGCTTGGGAAATCAACCCCCAGGTGGACGTCATCACTCAGGTACCTGAGGTTGTTTGTGGGCAGAGGTCCTCTTTCTCATTAGCATTTATGAACACTGGATATACACTTATCTTTAATAAGATTTCTTCCAGATACAGTTGTAGTTCTGTTCAGTAGGGAAATTAGAACCAAGAACAATAAATGATAAAAAAAATAGGAATGATATGGGCAATATTTATTGAGCTACAGATACAGAAGAAGTGTGTAATTTATGCGTAACGCAACATGCCAGGCGTCTCAGCATTAAGTTGTAGAGGTTCCTAATGGTGTAATTGAATGTAATTTAGTGTTGATAGTGTGTCCAGTAGTATTGCACACATTTTAATTAGGGATAGGTCTGGTGATTCAGCTGGCAATGACATAGTATCTTTATCTTTAAAACAAGCTTTTGAAATGGCACCAGTGTGTGGATGAGCATTGTCGTGTTGTAATAGTGCACTGGAATGGCATTCAGGCTTACAGGACCTTCTAAACAAGCGGCATTGACCACAGTGCCGCCACACGTGGAGTGGTTGGTTTTGGTGTTTTAGTTTTACTGGAAGTTTTGGTTGCAATTACACTGTTATAACGTGGCTCAAATGCATCTTCGATCACCTCCTGAAGTGTGTGATTGAATTTGTATCTTATTTAAATGTCTTTCGTGTGTTTACTCTTGCATTTTTATGTGGTTTGGCCTTATCCAGATACTGTATAATCCTGGTACTCATTAAGATGCAATAAGTGACTAGGTCTAAGGTTATGTTGTGCCAGCTCAAGTGCAGTTTAGACTTGAGGCAATAAATGGCGTGCAAATTTGATATGGTCACTAGCAAATAAAAAAACAAAGATGATTTGCCTGCAGTTTGAATTTTAAACATTTTCCCAAATTATCTGAAGAATGAGGTGATGACCAACCAGAGTAGGTTGTCCAGAGAAGTTGAAGAGCAGAGGAGTTTGTAAGTGAAGTGTGGAATCCTACACTTATTGAATCACTTGTAATTTCACATATAACTGGTTTATATTCAACTTTACCTTGAACCACTTCTCTTTAATTAGGTTTAATGTGTTTCCCTTGTTTTTGATTTATTTATAAGTTTTAGCCTGAAATAATTTGCCTTTTACCTTATTCTTTTACCTCAACCTGCGGTTTACTTTGGAAAAACAACCTAGTATAGTGGCTGACCACACACACACACACACACACACGCACATATTCTATTTTTCTGTAACATTAATTAGCTGATGCACATACAAGACAGTACTAGCTTGCACCTCATCTGCAGCATTAACTTATTAAAATATGAAAGCTTTAGACAACAGAAGCATTAAAATTGCTGTTTAATTTTGTGTGCCTGAACGTACTCCAGCAGAGAGAAATTAGATTATCATTTGCGTGTCAAGGGGGAGATTGCTGTATTTTCACTCTTAAATTTGTTTAATGATCTACTTCCCAAAATTTCCCAAGATTTTAATATGTTTTAATTTATCAGAGACACACATCTGTTTAGAAAAACAACAAAAATACAACTACTTGTTTCAGGAGTGCATGAGCCCCTTCTAATAAAGGACTAGTGACGCCCCTAGAAGCAGGCAAATAATGAACCAATTTCAGTCTGAAACAGACCTACTGTCGACATGGTTTATTTGTGTGGTTTTAAAATGTCAAAATGTTATCAATAGGTTATCATTAAAATGATGTTTAACCTATGAACATGAAACATCTTTACCACTCATTACATTGAAAAGACTTACTGAACTTACTGAACTTTTTTGCATTGTGTTAATTGTAGGTTAAACGAAATCTTTAACCTCATAAAGGCCTTATTAAGTTTGCATAATTAGCTCAGTGTAAGTATCTACTAATTAAATAGACAGACATTTGATAAACTGTTTTATTTATTATTTTTTTAATTTTGTTTTTTTTTATTGGAGAAGTCCATCAAAGAGAAACAGATAATACAAAAACTTTCATTATGCTCTCAGTGTCCATACATCTCGAACAATTGACAATGTTGTACAAAATAAAATAACAAAGGTAATTCTATTTAACAATGTAATCTGACTTCCCTAGGATGTAAATCACCATTTTTTAATCTATTTATTTATTTATTTTAAGGCAAATAACTATTTACAATAAAAGTGGGGAAGTTTCAGTACAAAGAAAAGAAAAGAAAGATCCAAGTCAGAGGTCATAGGGTCTACAAAAAATCAGGTCGTTGGGGTCTTATATAAACTAGCCATTTAGACCAGATCCGATTGAATTGATCAATTTGGATTCTTAATGAATAAGTAAGTTTTTTCCATTATAAAAATTTCATAAACAACATCATACCACTCTTGAATTTGAGGAGGCTTAGTAGATAACCACTTCCGTGTGATTACCTTTTTACTTGCAGCAAGCAGGATACTCAGTAATTTTGTATCATTTGAACACATGTCCAAAGAGAGATGCCCCCGGTAAAGAAAAGCAAAATCAAAGGGTATATTTAACTGAAATATAGAACAGACAGCCTGATAAATAGCCTTCCAATATCCAGACAATACAGTACAATCCCAAAAAATATGAAAATGACCTCCACCGTCTGTGCCACATAATCTCCAGCAATTAGACCCAGAACCCTGATACCTTTTCTGCACAGGAGTTACAAAAAATCTGAGGATGTTTTTCCAGCAGAATTCTCTCCAGGTTAAGGAACTTGTTGTTGCCCACTGCATTTGGCATATTTTACTCCAATCCTCCTATGACAGCGACATCCCCCCCTCTTTTTCCCATTTTTCCTTAATGTAAAGTGTTTTGTCATTCCTAAGAGAGTTGAATTCTTTACAAAGCCTAGAGATGAGGCCAGGACAGACACCTGATGTAATAGTTGACCAAATAAACTTAAGATTTCCTTTCTCATGCGCTTGTGGGTCGGCCTGTTTAATTAATTTATTAAAATAGGTTCGTACTTGAAGATATCTATAAAAATCCTTCTGTTCCAATCCATAGTTTTCTTTTAAAGACTGAAATGATTGAAATACTCCCTTTTGTAAAAAAGTAATGTATGTTGTTAGACCCCTCTTAGCCCACATTTTAAAGCCACTATCCACTTTATTGGGGGAGAAGTCACTGTCATGGGCACACCATCTCAACAATTTTATAGAACCCTGTGTATCACTTAGAGTAATTATCCTTTCCCAAATCTTCAAAGTTAAGCCAATCCAGGGATTCTCTGTATCCAAAAGTTGTTTCATTAATACTCTATCGGCTATCATAGCTTCCAATGGAAAATTGGGTGCCATTGCATTTTCAATTTCTTTCCATCTTGCTGCATAATAGTTATCGCACCAACATATTAAAGGCCTTAGCTGAGAAGCATAAAAATAATCTCGGAGGCAGGGGAGGGCGACACCTCCCTTCTCTTTTCCCAGCTGTAATGTGGTATATTTTATTCGAGGTTTCCTTCCCTGCCAAACAAATCGAGAAATCCATTTATCCCATTCTCTAAATTGTTGATCAGATATATCTATTGGTAGGCTCTGGAAAAGATAAAGTAATCGAGGTAGTATATTCATTTTGACTGTCTCTACTCTCTTAATTAGAGTAAGGCATGGAATTAAATTCCATCTTTGCAAATCTGCTTTTATTTTAACATTTAAGGGACCGTAATTAGCTTGAAGCAGCTCAGACAAATCCTTTGGTAAAACTACTCCTAAATACCTTGTATTATTTGCCTGCCATTTAAATGGATATGTGTCACATAGAGTTTTTGGTCGGACATAGTTAATTGAAATCACCTGAGTTTTTAGTATATTAAGTTTATATCCTGAAAGAAGCCCGAATTCTTCCAGCATAGTCATCAGTCTCCCAATCGAATGAGTGGGCTGCCCTAAGTATACTAAGACATCATCCGCAAATAATGCAAGCTTTTGCTCAACACCATAAACATCAATTCCTTTAATATTTTGATTTTGTCTAATTGCTTGACTTAGAGGTTCAATGAATAAAGAGAACAACAAGGGAGAAATTGGGCAACCTTGTCTTGTTCCACGTTCTAGCACAAATGAGTCTGAAAGGTCCCCGTTTATTTTAATTCTTGCACTGGGTTTATTATACATTGTTTGTACTATTTTAATAAACGTCTGATGGAAGCCAAATTTTTTTAAAACTTTATATAAAAAAACCCATCTAACCGAATCAAACGCCTTCTCTGCATCTAAACTCACTAACACTGCTTCAAGTTTATTTTGTTTAATGTATCGCATTATTTGTAGGGTTCTTCTTATGTTATCCTGTGTTTGTCGTTGCTGTATAAATCCGGTCTGGTCCAAATGGATAAGGTTAGGCAAAAACTGCTCAACTCGTCTTGCTAGAATAGATGTAAATAGTTTATAATCTAAATTAAGTACACTGATTGGCCTATAGTTACCACATTCTGATTTGTCTTTTCCTTCTTTGGGTATAACTGAAATAATTGCTTCCTTCCACGAAGGTGGGATTTCACCCTTTTCTAAAATCCAGTTCATAGCTGATAACAATACTGGAGCAAGTTCCTCTTTGAGTGATTTATACCACTCAGAGGTATATCCATCCGTTCCTGGAGATTTCCCCGGTTTCAATCTAGAAATGGCCAGATTTAACTCCTCAACTGAAATTTCCTCTAGAAGTGTTTCATTTTGTGAGTCTGTTACTCCTGGTAAATGCAAAGTATCTAGAAATGTATCAATCTGTAGGTCATTTGACATAGTGGGTTGGGAGTATAAATCTTTATAATATGCATTAAAACTTTCTTGTATTTTCTCCAATTTAGATTCAATCACTTTAGTTTTTGGGTGTCTAATTTTGTAAATAGTATTATCCGCTTGCTGTTTTCGCAGTCTGTAAGCCAAGAGTTTTGCAGATCTCCCCCCCACTTCATAATGTCTTTGTTTTAAGAACAAGAGTTTCTGCTGTATTTCCAAATTATATATCTCATTTATTTCATGTTTTAATGTATTTATTTCCTGCTTCAGTTTTGTCTGGGATGTTTTGTAATTCATTGTCTGTAATTTTTTTAATTGTGTCTGCATTTGTTCTAATTTCTGAGACCTTAATTTTTTCTTAATAGAAGTCATCTTTATGATTTTTCCCCTCATGACCGCTTTCATAGCATCCCATAAAATAGGCGGTGAGACTTCTCCATTGTCATTTTGTGCTAGGTACTCTTTTACGTCCATTTTTAAACCCTGAACTGTCTGAGGATTATTTAAAATAGTTGAGTTCAGCTTCCATAATGTTGATCTACGTTTCCTATCCAAGATTAATGATAAATAAACCGGGGCATGATCAGACAAATCTATTGTACCAATATCGCAATCCCTAACCTTGTACTTATCCCGACTAAACAGAAGAAAATAGTCTATTCTTGAGTATGTTGAGTGTGGTGAAGAATAATGTGTATAATCTCTACTAGATGGATATGTTTCTCTCCATATATCTATTAATCCTAATTCTTTCATCATCATATTTATTTTCTTACATGTAGAGTTTTGTTGAATGCTTACTCCAGAAGAATCTAGATTTGGATTCAGACGAATATTTAAATCCCCCCCACAAATCAGTGTACCCTGGCAACTAGCCATCAAATTAAATAACCTTTTGAAAAAACTCCAATCACTTCCTGGAGGAGCGTACACATTTAAAAGTGTTATTACTGATCCCTCTATTTTGCCTGTAACCATTACAAACTGTCCATCCTCATCTGTAACATCTGATATATGTTCATATGACAGTGCATTTGACACCAAAATTGCTACTCCTCTTCTATGTCCTGCCTTATATGAGGAAAAATACAAATGCTTAAAACCCATTGACTTTAGCTTAACATGCTCTGCTTTGTTTAGATGCGTTTCCTGAAGTAACGCAATGTGTGCTTTATCTTTTTTTAATTTGGACACAATTTTACGTCTCTTAACTGGATTTAGGACCCCATTGACATTGAAAGAAATAATTTTTATAACATTATTTGTTTGCATTCCCCTTTGTATCGAAAATAAGCAAATACAGATAAATGTACATACATAGACCGACCTCCTCCTATTTCCTCTGTAACATAGTTAGAAAATCCCCATCGCAATAAGAACAATTGCAATTTCACTAGAAATAAGTAAAACAATTTTAAGCAAAGAACAAATGAAAATGACTTTGGTAGTTCCGAGAATGAGGTCTTAATGCAGACCTTGTAAAAGTCAACAGATCTAGAGGGATAACCTCTACTTTTTGTCTTTTTAAGAGGGCCCTCCATGTTTTGCCTTTACTGGCATCTCCTATCAATCCCGACTAAATTAGTTCACTTTAATATACAAGGATGCATTTTCTCCTGCCGTTTGTTCGTTTTCCATAACTAAACCCTGGTACCTGATTGAAGAGATTGTTCTGGTCTTGTCACCTCGCTAGTGCCTAGCACTTAAAGGCACTCAATTTTTCTTTAAAGCCAGCAGCTCCCTTATCGCGACCGCCCCGTCTGGACGGTGGTCTGCTTGGGTGCCAGGTCAAACGCCGAACCTGGTCCAGAAGCCTGTCAGGTTGAGAGATCACAGTTACAGGTAGTCCCCGGTTTGCCATGTCTCGTGTCGCCTGCTCCACTGACTCGTAGATTACTGTCCCTTCGTCATAGAATACCTTCAGCTTTGCTGGATACAGAGTCCGAAACTTTATGTTGTTATCTTTCAGAGCTCGTCGTGCTTCTGCGAATTCTCGTCGTTTGATGAGAATTCCGGATGCGTAGCCATGATCCAGACTTATTTTGCTGTTGTTCCACACAAAGCCTCTCCTTTGCCATGCCAGTTTTAGGATGTTTTCCTTCGTTCTGTAGCTAAGAAATCTGGCCACCAGTGATCTCGGCGGAGCCCCCGGGGGGGGTCGCGGACCCAGAGCGCGGTGAGCTCGCTCAAGCTGAATATCAGTGGAGGGTGGTATTTCGAGGTTCTCTCTGAGCAACTTTTCAACAAAAGTAATCACAGAGTCTGCCTCCCCCTCTGCTCCTTCTGGAACGCCATATATCCTCACGTTTTCACGTCTTGAACGGCTCTCCTGGTCCATTAGCCTCCCCTGTAGCTGCGCCTGAAGTTTTAGCATCTCAGCCAGGACATCCTCCGTGACTTGTATTCTTTCTTTGTTCTGTAAGATTCGTGTTTCTGCCTCATCCATCCTAGAATTCACTTTTGAAATCACTCCTTTAATGGATTCGAGCTGGGATCTGCAGTCTTGTCGAAAATCCCGTATTTCTCTAAGAATCAGCTCCAGATTAGCTCCTTCTGCCGTTTCTTCCGCTCGTCCACCATCTTGGCCTGTAGCGTTAGCAAGAGAAGTGCTATCGCCAGGCTCGGCTTCGTCCTCGCGCTTTTCTGGATATTGGGTCGATTTTTTACCCTTAAGCCTAGTCGCCATTCTTGCCCCGTCTTCCATGCAAAGGTAATATCCACTTTTTAATAGTAACTTTCAAGTTCTGGGGCGTTTTTTCGCTCTTTTAGTCGGGAGACAAGTTCTTATGCCGCCATCTAGCTGGTGACGTAACCGGAACTGTCTGATAAACTGTTTTAAATAAAGGCTGTCAGATAATATGTCCATTCGTATCACTCAGCTCTCAGCTGAACTGAATGAAAATGAAAGTAATAATGACTATTATGAGCACTGCTCTCCACAGCGTGCGGCCGCTGTGCTGAAAGCAATACCGTGCTTTCCTGAGCAGTGGCCCCTTATTCACTCCTTCACTCTTAAACACGCTGACGTGAGCAGGAGGAGAGAGGGCTTCTTTGTGTATACACCCACCTACCCCCCACTCCCCATCACCAGGACTTGCTTCTGACACCCTTGTGGCTAAATTTAGATGGAGGGGAGTGGAAAGGCTGTGCGAATGACTTGTCTCATGAGTTGTCTCATCAACGCATATTTTTACCACCTTGTCACTGTGTGTGTGTGTGTGTGTGCTTGAGTGTTGATAGCAGCCTAATGAAGCCTGGCTGAGCGTGCGGTCGCCACTGAAGCAGATGTATATGGGATAATTATAAGCTGTAGCCGTCTGTTGGCCAGACCAATGATGCAACGCATGTCTGTGATTCAGCACGCTTGTGTGCGTGATAAAGAGATGTAGTGAGACTGTGTGTGTGTGTGTGTGTGTGTGATGTAAATGGTAATCCACAGTGCCACAGCTGCTGGCCTGAGTTGCCCTCGCCTGTTAAACGTCTCGCATATGATGAGTTTGGTCAGACTGTGGCCCGAGGGCAGGCATGTGCCCGGCTCTCTGGGTGCTCCTTGCCCACCAATAGACTTACACAGTGACCTCCTGCTGCCAGCGGTCAGCTCCAACTTTCACATCCTGTCAATTCAGCCAGCTACACACATGTCCAGCGCAGGCAGAGAGTTTCTCTCTCTCTCTCTCTCTCTCTCTCTCTCACTCTCTCTCTCTCTCTCTGTATCACGTTGTTCAGTATGTGCTGGCTCCACTGTTGGACTCAGTTCCTGTCTCTCTGCAGTGTGTAATTTTCTGAGCTCTAATCTCAGACTCTCTGACACTCTCAGGCATGTTATTCAGCTCGGCTGAGGTTCTGCGTCTGGGTCTGAACAAGTGCTGAGCAGAATTCAACCAAACTCTGCATTAGTGAAGTTAATGAACACCTACATCCTGAGTTCTGGGCTAAAGTATTATATATTTTAACACTGATGGAGCTTATTTTGAGTGAACTGTTTTATTCTGTTTTGCCTTTCTTATGCTAAAGTTAGCCCTACACTGTATTATTAATGTTTATAAGATAAAATATAGAATCCACATTATCCAAGTCATGTAACAGCATATCGTTTTATATTTAATTGATTAATATGTGTGCTAGTGATAGGTGATTATGGCCTAAAAATATAATCTTAGATTTTTTTCACAGCGAAGGAGAGACTCACACATTGACGGATTATACATCAGAATGCGGGTTTGTGACTGAAAATTGAGAAATAATGCACTAAACGAGTCACAGGAGAAACTTTGAAGGAAAGATTATTATTGTTTTCCACAATAACTCACAGATCCTCACTGGAGAACGATGACGCTGCAGTTTTTAGAAACGGTAGATTTTACTTCTAGCTAAATACAGTGTATGCTTTATTCCACTGGGTTTGTGTGGAAAGTGCTGGAACAGGGCTGGAACTTTTTTAGTCCTCAGACTGAGCGGAATGTTATGTGCACGTTGGTCTGTGGGAGGCACTGTTAACCAAGATAAGACAGATAAACACTTAAGGAATGAGTACCATTTTTAGATTAAAAAGATAAAATATCTGTATGTAAAATATCGATTAATGAAACAAATTAATCCTGAAAATTGCCCAGCACTATTGTTTGCTGTGTCTGTCAACTGTTCCTACAGTCTCTATATTTACATTTATAAGCATCATATTGTAACATAATTCATTAGGATGATAAATCCTGCCCCTAACAAATGGAGTTATGCATAGAGCTAAGCCAGGATGTATTATTATTCACCCAACAAACCACCACAACCACAACAATCTGATCCTGGCTCCACAATGATCCAGAAGCACAGCATAACACTATGTTCATGGTCCGTTGCCTCAACTGCCAAGTATTCAGACCTACAGAGTAAATTAACCAATACTGTGATGAGGCAGTTTAAAAAAACAAACAGAAAACATTCCTTAGTCTGAGCTCATTCCTTTAACCATATCAACAAACAACCATTCACAGCACACTACTTCAGCACAATATGAGTACACAATCATTTACACTTTAGAGTTGCATGAACAGAGCACAGCAACAGCTACAATCTGATACTGCCTCAACAAGGATCTAGAAGAACAGTGAACTATGTTCATGGTCCATTGCCTTGGCCACCAAGTCAAGAGACGCAATCAAGTTTACATTTATAACATTTGTCATATGCTTTTATTCAGCTTACAAAACAACTTAGAAAAAAAGCACAACTCATGCATTCAAAAATGTGCAACACTAGTGTCCATAAACTCTGACCTCCAAGTCTTTTGTTCAGTTCTGATGCTGCCAAAAATTAGCCACATTTTATCTATAATGAAGCAGATTATAAGCAACGCACAATTTCTAAAACCTGTAGAAAAGAACAATAAACAGTAAGTGCAATAAGTGATGCAAATGCATATGGATCTCTGACGATATTCACACACAAAATAATAATCAGCTAACAATTGGACTAATAGCTTTGGGGATTGTCTAAAATAATGCACAGTAACTTGATGTTTAGAATCATGAATGTAGTCTCTTCTTCGCAAGCGCATTTGCTTGGTAAAAGAGGTTCAGTACATTCAGCATGGTAGCTATAAAAACTGGCTTTCAGAGGAATGTACATTTTAAAACACTGGCATGCCGAACATCATGAGACAGGAAATACTGTTGTCATATTGTTTCTGCCTAAAGAATGCTGCACTGACTTGTAGGATGTGTGATGTGTGTGTGGGGGTATGCATTGAATGTGGAGGTGATTTCTGAGTTGCTTGTCTGTTTGCTAGAACAGTTATATCCAAAAAAGCGCTGTTCACAATCATTAACACCTTCTGTGCTGTCCACTGTGGGTGGTAATACCTTCTGGTTCGTAGTCCTGGTACATATAGGACACTATTGGTGTAGGAATGTTGCTAAACATTGGAAATTAAACGTGCTATTAACCGGGCACCAACTATCAGACCTTAGTCACACTCCTGTAACCCAAACTTATTTATGTTGACTCACAAGAGGTAAAAGTTCATGATGAATGTACACACTGCTGTCCCATGACTTTTGACAGTGTGCATTACACTTCACAACATGCTTAGAATAAGTGGAACATTAATGGTAAAGATACTTAGATGAATGGCTGCAAGTGTGGAACAGTAAAGAGCATTTCTATGCCCTGTAGCCCCTCTCAACAGTTTGATTACAGTATGCGGTAGGGGTGGGCGATGTAGGCGTAAAATAAAATCACAATATTTCAGGGTATTTTTGTGACAACGATATTCTTGGCGATTTTTTTTTTGTATTTCAAGAATATCCTACTGCAACAAAATAAATATTAAAGTTTATTTGGCAATATTATTGCATACAATATGGTATGGCTCACTGCTAATTAAGATTTTCACCAGTTTATAACACCAGATTATGAATCAATGACCCAACATATCATGATACTAATAATACACTCCATATATCCATGATTAAAGTAAAACAAACGATACTGAACAGTTTTAATCTGTCTCTATTAGATATGTAATAGGAAATGAGAACAGTGTGAACGTTTCTTTTGCTAAAAACTGCAAAAAAGGTTATATCTCGATTTTTCTTTTGGTCCTAAAATAATATGATGATGTTTTAGGGTATTTTTGCGATAAAGATATTATTGTAATACGATATGACACACTCCTAGTAAGGGGTTTCTATTCCATTAAACCAAATATAGCTTACAAACACAAGAGAATTCACCAGAATGAGTCGTATTGGATGTCATATTTTTGATATATTTGGTATAACTGAACTGTCAGCATAGAAACACACAGAAGTCATGGTTAGGTTAGCGAGTAGAGCATCTGGCTAAACAATCTGCAGGACAGTAATGGACTGTAACAAAAAAGCAGTGAAGGTCTTAAGAGTGAATGTTCAGGTCTTGCTGGCAGATTTACTGGTAAGAGATTGCAGGCTCGATCCCTGGTGATGCCACAGCCATCTGTGTCTAGGAGTCCCAAAGACTGTAATTAGCCTTTCACCCTTTCTGTGGGTGGGTGGATAGGTTGGATTTCCATCTCCATATTTACTTAGTGTGATGCTACCAGTACACAGATTATGGGCTACTAAAAAATGGGCAGTTAGTGTTCTCCTCCAAGCATGTTGAGCTTTTCAGCTTTTCAAAAAAAAGGCTCACTTCAGGTGACTCATAGCAAGTACATGTTAAGCGCGTTTGCCTTCACAACCCCCTAGTGCTTGTAGCATAATGTAATTGTGGATTCTGGTATGATTTAGTGTGAATGCACACTAAAGGTGCTGTGACCAGACAAAGCAGCACTCATTCATAGATGTGATGAGTTTAAACTGATAAAAAATGTACATTGACTGCGACAACTACCAATTAGAAAAAAGGATTTTACATTTCCTCAAATCTGTAGAGATCTACTGATACATTGAGATAATTGGAATTTCTGCCACATGTAAAGCACACCAATAGCCAGCAAGATAATCTTTCTCAAATCCAAAGTGCGATAATATTTTTATTATTAGTTTCTTGGTTTTATTCAGTATTTTTACAGGTCAATTTCCCTCCAAACAAAAAAAGAAAGCATGTATATAGATGAAAATACAGAACATGTTGCTTATTTGATAAAAAAAAAAAAAAAAAAAAACATAAGCAGTATATGAATAAATTAACAAGTACCAGTTTAGTGAGGTTATTTGTTTTACATATGTAAAATGTTATGTCAGGGTTATAACTATTTCTAAAGGGGGTGTATGCTCGGTTTGTTTTATTCAGGTTTACTAAACATTGCAATTCATTCCAACCTGCAGTTGGCCTGCTTGCTAGCAGACACACCTACTAGCAACTATCAACTATCACTGTCTCCTGTATTTATTAGGTCTGGTGAAAATGTATGCATGTAAATACATCTACTGATTAGTCTCCTTCTTTCCACTCAGGTGTGATCATCGTGCCCAGTGCAGGTGTGGGCATCGTGCTGGGAGGATATATCATAAAGAAGCTGAAGCTGGGGGCTCGTGAGTCAGCCAAGCTGGCGATGATCTGCAGCGGAGTGTCCCTGCTCTGCTTCTCCACGCTCTTCATCGTGGGCTGCGAGAGCATCAACCTGGGGGGCATTAATATCCCCTACACCACAGGGTAAGTAAGCCAAGCAAGCAGCAGTTTCACAGTTTGCTTGTTTTTAAGCTGCTTGTTTAATATTGTGCTGTGGGGCACTGAAGTGGTTCTAGTGGGGAATGTGGGATCACTTTATTTTAATGGTCCACTCCACGTGCTTTCTGTTATTATAATGTCTAAGCTCTGGGACTCAGTATTGTGTTTTATTTGGTGGAATTTAGTGAATTGAGAACATTTTTTTCCTTGTGGTTAACAGATTGTCCCCCAAATCACGTTTCCATAGAAACATTCTGCTAAATTACTAGCACTGCAGCTACCATATGAGCATCGCTGGTTTCCATGGATCACGCTGCTTTCCATCAGCAGCCAGAGTCTGAGAGAGCACACTTGGCTTTTCTCTCTCTGGGTGGGTAGATGGTGCTCTCTTCCCTCAACACTCCTAGTGTGATGATGGTTAAAACAGGCGGTTGTAGGCTGATGTATCGGACCTGGAGGGTTGCGCTTATATCAGACCGTGTTGGCTACTGATACCGGGAGTTTATATGAAGCAGGTAATTAGTCTTACAAATTGTGGAAAAAATTATTCAAAACCAGTATAGATGTAAAAAAAAAAAAGAACAAGTACAGTATATACAGTTTGAGTTATAAAGCCTGAAAGAGACATGTTTAGAGACATGTTTAGGTGTTAAAGGTTAATAAATATTACATTTTAAAATCCTCTATCTTTATTCAACATCATCAACTTGTAAAATTATTATTGTAAATTAGGATTCAATGGAATTAAGTGGAAATCACCATTTAAAGAGCTACCAAACACGAAGCTAAATATTTTTTTCATTAATAGCTGAAATGTGTTTATTTCAAGTAACGAAACATACCAATCCTGCTTAATTTATATTTATAAACCATTTCTTACCTTTGAAAAACACTTTTATTAAGGTAATTCCCACCTCTGCAGCGCCCTCACATGTTCAACTGTTCTATAAGCGAGGATGGTGTGACACTCACAATATCAGTTCTCCCTTGTGCCCCACCCCTAAACCTATACATCACCCAGTGCCTCTCCCAAACTACCCCTCCCATTTTTTTTTGCCTTTTTCAAATTTGAGCTGTGGGTGGAGTCAGCAAAAATCAGGAAGTTTAGTGTGCTTTGACTTCATTTGCAGATATGCTGTGAATCTGAATTTCAGTGAGTGAGGACAAAAACTGCCCATTATTTTATACATTTCCATAAATATTAGTAAATAAGCTGTAGAAAAAACATTGAAATTAGGTGTACGTGAAAGAGATGCAAACATTTTTAATCTATAATAATAATAGTCTCTTGCATGCTGATTAATATACCAAAATGGATAAAAACATCACAATGTTGACTGATAATACCGCTTATGGCCGTTTTCAGTCTGGGGAGGTCTTTTATTGTCCATTTTATACTTTCATCCTGGAGAGCTTTATTTTACTAATACAGTGTATGAACAGGCTTGTGTACTATGCTGGTAGATTAGCTTTAGATAAACTGGGACACTGTTTTTCACACAGTACGGTGTACCTGAGAGGAGCACTTGTGTTGCACTCACTTTCGTTCGAACAGGATGCAGGTGTAGACCACCAGCCGTTGCCCACACAGAACTGTGTTTAGTAGTTGATAGCAGATGGCATGTCACTGTATCTGTAAATGTGGTAGTCCGGGTGTAACAGAGTAGTAAATTAAGTGATGTAAGACTTCATAAAAAAGGCAGCAGGTATATTATTATATTCTAAATACAGTCAGAAGTAGATGTAGTCCCTGGTTCATGGCTAGTCATTGTGTATGATGAGATGGTTAAGCCACTATTGACATTTCCAAAATACAAATTACAAGTTACATCACTATGTACTACACTGTAATTTTCCTTCTTTATGTCTCCTTCTTTATCTTTCTTCTTCATAACACAATAAAACAAAAAAGCTACATAGAAATGTAATTTGCCGAAGGGTGCCGAAACGTTTGCATAAGCCTGTAAATGTTTTATGAAAGAAGTGGGCCTGTGAGAGGCAGAAGCGTAATGCTAACAGTGACGCAGTGCTCTAAAACACACACTTCAGTTCATTCATGTCTGTACACACAGTTTTACTCCCATCTTAGAGCTCCTGTCTCCTTTCCAAGGTCACAGGGCACCCCTGAGGTCACCCCTCAGATTCAGTGAAAGTCTGACGTTAACACTGAGCCACTGTGCTTTATCTGTACAGCCTCGCGGAAGAATGATCTGTCTTTTGGCCGTCCGCCTGTAATTTATGCAATGAAGCATCTGGTGGCATCAGTCTGCAACATAATCTGTGGCAGATACATATAATTACAGTTAGGTCACAGATAAATTCTCCAGGACAGAATTCCTGGACTTGCAGATAAAGCTGTTTAATATAATAGTGTGAGAATAACTCCTAGTGTGAGCCACTGTTGAACTCTTAGAGGTTGCAGTTATTAAAGGCAATAACATATGTGTAAGGAACTCTGGCTGATTTGTTTCACACTTATAGCTCATAGACACATGTAAATTGTGTGGAAAATGCAGACTGTAAACTTATTGACAGTCCCTTTTCATACAAAAAAGAAAAAGCCCACATATTTTTTGTGTTCTTTACATCGGTAATCAGTTTGCTAACAACAACAAGCATGGCGATGGTGGAGACGATTACGATTATCTACCTACTACAAAAAAGCTGAGAATTTTGCGACATGCTGGAGAAGAGCTTTGTGCAGAGGTCAGACTCTACCATCATCAATACAAGATCTTGGTAAAAATTTTTTGCAAAACTGTATTGAAATAAATCTTTAACATTGCAGAAGCTTATTAAAACAATGCCACAGCGAATGCATCCTGCAATCAAAGCTAAAGGCGCTCCAACTAAATATTAGGGAGTGTGATCTTTTTTTTTTGGTGGCAACTTTTTTTTGGCCAGGCAGTGTACAATAGATTTAATCATGAAAAATCATCCTTTATGTTTTTGGTATGTTTTGGAAAAGCTTGAATCAACTGATATGGAATGGAAATCTAATAAAAATCAATTCACAGTGAAAATGTAAATACTAAGGCCAAGGACTATTAAACAGTCACAGTAATTTATCATGACTGATCACATTATTCATAAAACTTTGGATTGCTCAGACTAGTAATTCTATTGCAATTATTAAAATCTCTTAATCTCCACAGTTTCCAGTGTTCATCACCAACATCGGTGATCTAATCCCCACCCCCTGCCCCCCTTAAAACACAAAATAGGAGACCACTTGATTTTACCAAATTAAAACCTCTGGAATATAATCAAGAGAAAGATGGATGATCACAAGCCATCAAACCAAGCTGAACTGCTTGAATTTTTGCACCAGGAGTGGCATAAGGTTATCCAAAAGCAGTGTGAAAGACTGGTGGAGGAGGACATGCAAAGAAAAGCTCTGCACCTTTTTGTTAATTCAGTCATTTCTCATTTTCTACAAATAAATGCTCTAAATGACAATATTTTATTTGGAATTTGAGAGAAATTCTGTAGTTTATAGAATAAAACAACAATGTTCATTTTACTTAAACATTTACCTATAAATAGCAAAATCAGAGAAACTGATTCAGGAACTGCATTGGTCTCTTATTTTTTCCAGAGCTGTATATCATATACAATATATAACATATACAATATATAACCGTAGCTTCTCACTCTTTTTCATACAGATTGTGGTTGAGCTTGAGGAGCAGGTGCTCCCCCAAAAAGCTACTGCTTTTGTTTGTTTGCTGCTGGTTGATTCATCCACTGGTTTCCAGGCAGTGATGTTTACCACAGTCTTAATGCATTGCTGAGAGTGTTGCTCTGAAAGCTGTGTTTATACAAGAGGAGCTACAACCGTGAATTCTTTCAGAGTGACCATGCAGCAGATCATGAGTACATGGGCCTTAGCTAACATGAATGGTTCAAATGGTGAAACTAGGAAAATGGGGCATGAATAGGAACATGCTGTAATTACTTTAATGTCTTTGGTTCTTACGTAATTACATCTAAACTGTACAGCAAAAGGAAGAAAAAAGCAGGAGTATTGAGAAAGTAATTACTCTTGAAGGGTTAAACTTTGGTTTTATGTTTCAGGTAAGTGCAGGAATAAGAGTGGCTTTCACTCACAGCAGGAGCTACAGTAAAGGGTTTGTGTAAAAGGTGGACGGCCGTTCACACTCGCGCTCATTCACGATTTATCCTCTAAATGCTTTTTGGCACTGTTGACCTTGAAGAGGAATGATTGCCATTTACTTAGGCTTGAGTAATCACCTATAAACACCAGCAGTTCTCTAAAGAGCTTCTCTAAAAAGGGCCTTGTGAAATGATCCCTTCATTAATGAAATGAGAAATTGTATTCCATTCTATTGTTTAATGTATTTAAGGTTTCAATGTCACAAATGTCTTAATAAGGAGAACAGAATAAGGAGAAAACAGGAAAATTGTGCAAAAATATTTACTTTTATTTTTGAAAAGTAAATCATGTCTACCCATACATTTATAGAGACAGACATATCTGTTAGAAAATATATTTTATTTATTATTTTTTTAAAGGAATGGTGTAATAATAAAAAAAATAGTCAATGTGCTATCAAACAAAATGCAGAATGATGTGGAATATATTTAAACTGCTGGTGTATTTTATATCTGTCAGATTAGAAAAAATCATATTAATATAAGTGGTTAGCACATTCGCCTTCCAGTGCTGGGGTCTTTGGTTTAAGTCCCTATCAAGGTGGAGTGACCATGTGTTCATGTGGGTTTCCTCAGGGTTTCCTCTGTGTTTCCGATGAGTTGAGGAGAAGAGATAGGGGTGGGGTGGGGTAAAGATAATCCACCATCCTGGCCTCACTAATTCTCTTGATGCTGAATGCAATCAGATCCTCACAGCTATGCTCCAATATTAGGAAGCCTTGTACTAAACTAGTAAAAAGCCTCATCAGGACAGGAGAGAGAATTGTAGCGATTTTAGTAGCATGTGTCTCAAAACTTTGTTCATATGATGTACAGCTCTGGAAAAAATAAGAGACCACATAAAATGATGATTTTCTTTGATTTTACCAAATAAAAAATCCTCTGGAATATAATCAAGAGGATGCCATCAAACCAAGCTGAACTGCTTGAATTTTTGCACCAGGAGTGGCATAAAGTTATCCAAAAGCAGTGTGTAAAACTGGTGGAGGAGAACATGCCAAGATGCATGAAAACTGTGATTAAAAACCAGGATTATTCCAACAAATATTGATTTCTGAACTCTTAAAACTTTATGAATATGAACTTTCAATTTCTGCAAATAAATGCTCTAAATGACAATATTTTTATTTTGAATTTGGGATAAATGTTCTCCGTAGTTCATAGAATAAAATTCAGAAACTGAAAGCGTAAAATAGAATAAAATTCAGACACTGAAGTGGTCTCCTAATTTTTTCCAGAGCTGTATATTCGCACATATGAAATGCATGTGCACGAAGACTAAAGATCACATGACAGCTAAAAGCTTAATTTTAACTCCAGTATTTTGTAATAGGCCGCTAAAGTAACAATAATGTTGTCAGTGTTTAAATATTTATGGACCTGAGTGGTAAGCAACCCCACGGTGGAGCTCCTGCCAAACTCCTGCCAATTCCAACCTTTCTCATTTCTGCCAGCGTTCCTCTCGCTGTTGTGCTAACCCTGATCCCTCCATTCTGCTGCAGATTAGCCAGGATAACGCTAAGTCAGCTTCAGCCCCAACTGATTGCCCCTGTGTTTGTAGGTGGAACAGGCTGTGTTTGAAATTGCCAGCTGTTCCCACCATCTCTCAGCTACTGTTTATTCAGTTCTCCCTCTCTTTCTCACTCTGTAGTTCCAACTGTCTGTTCTGCTGTGTTCCCCAGGCCGACTCTGACGCTGACCCACAGGAACCTGACGGGGAGTTGTAATGTAAACTGTGGCTGTAAAATCCACGAGTACGCGCCAGTCTGCGGCTCTGATGGCATCACCTACTTTAACCCCTGCCTGGCAGGATGCAGCACGGTGGGAAACGACAGCACTGGGGTGAGAGTCCCACTGAAACTCACTTAATAGAGTCAAAAAGAGAAACTACCAGTAGTACAGCACCAGCTAAAACAGCAGAGTGACTGATTCATCAATTCATGACTGTCAATCCAATTTCCTAATTTGTTGATTAGCCATCTACTTATTAATGTCATTTAAATGTAATAAATACTTGTGGCATATGAAATCTATACTTTAACACTACACTTGAAAAACGTACTCTTTGAAAGGTATTCAAATCCAACATATTTACATCTATCCACTAATCCAGCGTACAGCAGTTTATATCAACTCATTTTAATTTTAAGTTAGAAAGTCTGTTAAAGCCTAAACTGCGTTGTGAAGTCTCTGTACATAGCAGCCAATCATAAGAAACCTCATTAAAGACACATTAACAACAATAGCCCATTCAATACTATTAAATAAAAAAAAAAAATAAATTCTGAGTGTTTTTGGTAAATGAAATTACACTAAGATTGTGTTTATATTTGGTCACAGAATGCAGCTTGAGTATCAGGATTATATCTAAATAAGGCCAAGCCATGTAAAACACACCCAAAACGCCTTTAAAACATTTAAATACCCATCACTCAAACCACTCCAGTACAACCTAAACACCAGCAGAAGCAGTAGAAATAAAATGGGTTCTGTAGGGTGAAATGCATCTATATTGTATTTCTGAACTGATCTCTTCACAGACTTTATGAAAAGCCAATATTGTTTTGATTCAGTCAGTTCTGATCAGCCCCCTGTCAATCCTGTTCAGAATCCCACCTTTAGGTTTCTGCAAAGACTTCCAGTTATTGACCCACGTTCATTTGCTCAGTGGTCTGGATTGATGTGAAGCTTACACCAGCTCTCATTCAGACTAAATCAATTTCCAATTTACTCAAACTTTCGTGTCCTTGCAGCCCCTATCAGTCTGATTAAGCAAGGCTCCCTTTCTTTGATCTTCCCTTGTCCATTTAGAAAAAATGCAGCCATACAGTGAATTGCCAACAGTGAATTTCTGATTTTACTGTTATAAATGAACAGCAACAAATCAATTTTGTAAGACCTAGAGTGTTGAGGCTTTAAAACAATTTTCAAATATTCTCTAAAATTTGATTTCTTTTTCACGCTATATAATTTATTCAACACTCTTCATTCTGTGTTGTTGTTCTCTGTATCTCCAGATAAGAAACTACACAGACTGCGCGTGCGTCCAAAGCAGACAGGTCATCACTCCTCCCACCGGCGGCCAAGGCAACCAACTGCAGCTGGTCATTGTGAAGACGTACCTGAATGAGAATGGTTTTGCGTTGTCGGGAAAGTGTGATCGCACCTGCAACACACTTATCCCCTTCCTCATCTTTCTCTTCATCGTCACACTCATCACTGCGTGTGCACAGCCCTCCGCCATCATCGTCACTCTCAGGTACTCACCATACACCACTCTAAAAATGTCTGTAGCTTCTTCTCTTGTCCAGTTGGTTTATGTAAACAGGCGTTTTTTATTTTTTTTACTAAATTGAAAAGCTCTGGAATGTAATCAAGAGGAAGATGGATGATCACAAGCCATCAAACCAAGTTGAACTGCTTAAATTATTATCCAAAAGCAGTGTGTAATCTGGTGGAGGAGAACATGCCAAGATGCATAAAAACTGTGATTAAAAATTAGGGTTATTCCACCAAATATTGATTTCTGAACTCTTAAAACTTTATGAATATGAACTTGTTTTCTTTGCATTATTTAAGGTCTGGAAGCTCTGCATCTTTTTTGTTATTTCAGACATTTCTCATTTTCTGCAAATAAATGCTCTAAACAACAATATTTCTATTTGAAATTTGGGAGATATGTTGTCCGTAGTTTATAGATGAACAAACAACAATGTTCATTTTACTCAAACATAAACCTATAAATAGCAAAATCAGAGAAACTGATTCAGAACTGAAGAGGTCTATTAATTTATTTTTTTCTTCAGAACTGTATATCACAGAATTAACAAAATGTTGCAATGCAATTTCTTTCAATATCACACAGCCGTATTATGCATGCAACTCACTATTATTGTGTATAAAATAGCTTAAATTGGAAATCTGGCAGTTGACTTTAAACTTTGCGCACTCCTGTGTCTCAGGTTGCAGCTGAATGTATTAATATAAACATGTTTTGTCATGTTTTTTTAATATAGTGCTCCCCCAGCTCTGTTAAAAATAGCTGAGGTAGCGATGGATCAGCTAACAGCATTATTGATGTAGATGTACATCTTTAGAGAGAATAGCAGGATGACTTTGTGAAGATGCTGCTGAGTTCCATATTGCGCTGGGCGCAGTGTAACCGGAGATGTTTCTGTGCAGTAATCTGATCCCCTGTGTCTCCTGTGTTTTGTAGGTCAGTGGAGGAGCAGGAGAGGCCATTCGCTTTAGGAATGCAGTTTGTGCTGCTGAGAACTCTCGGTAAGTTCCAGCAGTGCAGGACTGCTGCGCTATCAGTGCTCTCGCTGCAGACAGGCTGGGAATGTGAACTGCAGGCTGGGGCAGTGAGGTCATAAATCAGTAACCCTGCATACTGCATAGATTTAATGTGAACACATACCTCATATCTCACTCTCTCTCTCCTGAAGACTTCAAACACTCTGAGTGGAATGTTGTTCTCAAGGTGTACTGAAGCTGTTCAGTACTTGCCCTCATAGCTACAGCAATGGTGCCACCTAGTGGTTATATTGTGTGTTACACATATTGGGCTGTACTGTTCTCTTTTACCATACCATGAAAACCTACATTCTGGGGAAAAAAGCAGATAAGAATAGGTAATTAATAGCAACAGTAGTCTAATTGAGGTGGGTAAAGTGTTTTGGTTATCAATGCTTCCTTTCCAAAGAGAGACTAGTTTCTATATAATTCTGTATAATATTAGATAGATAGATAGATAGATAGACAGACAGACAGACAGACAGACAGACAGATAGATACCCGAGGGGAAATTCTAGAAATTCTATCTATCTATTAACCTAAAGCGTCATTACATTTTCTCCAACAAAAGCCCAGACCCATTTCTATATATTGATGCCAAATTGATGCAAAAAAAAAAAAAACAAATTCAGTGCGCAGATCTTTTAGGTTTGTTTCTTACTGTGAAAAACTTGACTGTAAATATTTTAAGGTTAAAATCTTTGTTACATAAATGACACAACAATTTCATAACTTCAAAACAGTTTTTTTTAGAAATCATATCAGAAGTAGTTATATGGAATGTAACATAATTTTGTATTTAATTAAAGCATTTAAAACTTTTTTAAATGAGCTAGTTTTATTTCCTCCACTAACCCAGCACATCTACAGGTTCACACACTGTTCTGTAGTGATGCTCTCAGAATGGTTAGTATATGTCACTTAAGGTTTTAGTAAGTTAAAGTGAAGAACAGAGTGCTGTAAGGAACTTTACCCAGCTTTTAATGGGTCAGTGACACATACGTCACCATGGGCTATTGTGGGTTAAATTAGATAAGAACAACCAAATAAAAAAAAAACTAATTTTACATAGTTGTAAGTAGCAGATGCATGTAAATATTAGCTTTTAGTATCCAGTGTAGCCCATGTGTTCAACAAGTACTATTAAATTAGTTCTGCAAATCAGCTTGGAAGGTAATAAAGGTTTTGACGTCCATCAATTTGTACACATTCTGACTGACTGAATTATTGGAGTCTAAACTCTTTAGATATACTTTTCAAGCCTGATGAGCATCAGCAGCTCATTCATCTGAGATCTTTAGAAATCTCCTTTGTTTGTACCATAATACACTTCCAAAAACACATACTGGGAAGATCAGACTTTGATAGACCCCAGTGTTTTAAATGCAGCAGGGCTTCACCAACTCACACCTGATTGTGATTCCATTGATTAAAAACACTTAACTCTATTTTCACCTTCAAACTAATAAACATAACATAATAGATTTTTTCAGATTGTTGTCTTATTTGTTAGATTTCATGTGGCTTTTATGTATGTGTAGACAGACTTGTCAGCTATATGGCAGTTTTATTACCAGCCATTAGTGTGCAGTTAATGAGTAACTGTGAGTAAATGTGCTGAATCAATGAGAAACTTAATGAACAGTGGATTGAGATAGTAATTACTGTATGTTCTTCATCAGATAATAGGTGATAAGTAGTGTTTAATGAAGTGCAAAATAACATAGTCAATCAGTAATGAATAATCAATAGTGTAATAACCAACTGTTAATCATTTACACTGATTACACTGATTGATGGACTCTTGATGGAAGCTAAAGCTAATGCTGTAGTCAAATAAAGTCAATTAGCCAATAATTGATGTGTTGAATAATTAAGGATAAGAAAAAAAGGTTGAGCAACGTCTGAGAAAATGAAATAATGGCTTCTGACACAGCTCATGCAAAGTATATGGATAGAAGTTCTGTGTCCTCAAATTTTCCTTCAGAATTTGTGGGTAGAATTCAGAATTTCTTGTTTCATCAATGATGGCAAGCTACCCTGATGTAGCAGAACGGGACCAAATGATACACTGTACTTCCACCACCATGTTTCACAGATGGGATTTTTTTTTATCCAAATATAGCACTTATCATTCAAATCAGAAAGACTTGGTTGTGGCTCTATCCATCCACAATGCAAATCTAATATTTGTTTTATTTTGTTCTTCTTAACCTCTTATTATTAACTTGTGTGAACAACTGATGAGGTTTTTGGTCCAATATATGCAGAAATATAGGTATTGACAATATTTTAAGAACTATTGTATATACATTAATTGAGTAATGAATACCTTTCTCTGTCTTTGTCGCAGCCTACATTCCAACACCCATCTACTTTGGCGCAGTGATCGACACCACCTGCATGCTGTGGCAGCAGGACTGCGGCGTGCATGGCTCGTGCTGGGAGTATGACGTCACCTCCTTCCGCTTCGTCTACTTCGGCTTGGCCGCCAGCCTGAAGTTTGTGGGCTTTATCTTCATCTTCCTCACCTGGTACTCCATCAAATGCAAAGAGGAGCGTCTGGAACACTGGAGGCAGAACCTGCCGCCGCTGGGTACCATTAGTGAGATGGTGTGTCACGCTGGCGGTCACAAAAGCCACGCTCGCACTCGCTCCTGCCCCATCTTCACACCGAAGCCCGAGATGCTGGAGCCATCTCAGCCCCCGCCACTCAGCCGTGGCCAGAGCAGCCAGAGCTGCCCAGGAAACGCTCTTAAAGCAATAATGCCCCCGGCTCCTTCTACCCCGCAGGACCTCCACGTACGTGTTTGAGGGCTGGCGTTGTAACATGACAAAGGGGTAAAAAATATATATACAATTAAATAAAATAAATAAATAAAATAAAATAAAATAAAGCAGCCCAGGAATGTGCCAGGCCAGGGTTTATAGAGTGAGCTGGGGTGTGTAAGGGGTGTCTAGTGTTAGCAATTCTCGGGGGTCAAGCATTTCTAGCCTCGCCCCTGCCCCGACTCCATGTGCCTTCCTGTCCTGTGTCCCTTTCCCATACTGGACTAACTTGCCCCCCCCACTCAAAACGCAGCTTTTTCCAGCAGGCACCTGGCTGCATCCATTTTTGCTGGGGTTTTTTGTTTGTTTATTTTTTTTTAAGTGACATCATCAGTGCATATAATAAGTTAGCAAACCTACACTGACTTATACATTGTATAAGACCTCACATGGTGCTAAATGAGGGTTGGGAGGGTCTTATTGTATCTCTTGTGTATTATGTATTGAATATGACTACAAGTTGACTATCAAAAATGCACCACAAGCACAACTGGGAAACCTGTACTATGCAAAATTTGCCACTATGCCCCTCTGTGTTTCATGAATTGTTACCATGAATCTCTTCAAACCAA
Organism: Astyanax mexicanus; assembly: GCF_023375975.1. Taxonomy (NCBI): domain Eukaryota; kingdom Metazoa; phylum Chordata; class Actinopteri; order Characiformes; family Acestrorhamphidae; genus Astyanax; species Astyanax mexicanus. The sequence continues at coordinate 94,671,298 of NC_064408.1, forward strand.
TCAGTATTCAGTATTTCAATCGAGTGATGGACATCTCTGTCACTCTTACTGTCTCTCTTAATGTCACTGATGTGAAAACGGTCCACAGTCATTTTAGTAATAAAGAGCTTCGGTGTGTTCCACTTGCCTACACTGGGCCATGTGGGCACTTTCAGGAGCTGAGGGGAACTTTTTCTCTTGTCTAGACTTTCCCGCGCCAGTGCCCCTCTCTGATTTTCAGTGCCTAAGGCTGCCCTTGAAAGCAGTGATGCCTACCGGCCAACATGGAGCAGCAGGATCAGGTGGACAGCAGAAACACCATTCCTCATTATTCATCAGTCATCAACCCCAGTGGTCAGTGGTGAAATTCAGATTGGGATTTGATCAAGTATTGTAACACCAAGCAAGAAACATGAAAAGAACAAAGCCAAAAATAAAAAATAAAAATAAATCAGGACATTGACCCCTGAGCTCGGTGGAATGCGCTGCTGAATGAAATGCCGGCATGTCCCGGTCAGCATGGGTGGACCTGTCTCTGCTTTTGCAGTGTGATAACCTGAAGGAGCATGGATTGATCTCAGCAGCCATGACAGTTATTCCTGTTGCCCCTCTTGCTGCTGGTAATCAGCCTGAACAACGCCTCAATGCTTTAAGCAACAGCATTATTAAACTGGCAGCAGTATTTTCATGCTAAATTTAAAAAAAATTAAAACTATATTAGGATATATCAGGAGCATGTGCTTCTGCTGTTGCAACATTACTTCTTTCTAAGATGTGTGGCCTATAAAATGAACAGCAAAAGAACAAGAGCAAATTCTCAGCAGTTCTCTCATCATGCATTCACTGGCAGGCAGAACTCATCCATATATCTGATCATTGTAAGAAGGCAAGTTGCCAGTTAGTTCAAATGCCTCCATACCTAGCCAACATTCATTATAACAAATGCTAGGAAGAATACTAAACCTGTATCCTCTGATGCTGCATCATTTTGCATGATGTAGTGTAGTTCAATAGGCATTTTGGATGGGTAGCACAGCATGCAGGAAACGAGACCCATCCAGAAACAATGCAAAGCAGGCACATAATAAGTTTAATCCTTTTCCAGTAGCTGTGTCTATATATAAACACTCTTCTAAAACTTACAATTTATGAATTGAGAATTTGGCCAGTTAGAACATACACTGTATTAGTGCTGTAAGTCACGTCATTGATTATATACAAATATACAAACTGTTATAAACCCATTTTTCTATGTTTGACTATATACACTATTCTGGGAAGGCTGAAAGTGTCTGGTTACAGTGTTACAATATGAACTACAATATGGGGAATTTCATATTTTTCCATCTTCAATTTCTACATGTAAACAGAGTCATTCTGAGTGGTTTTGGCGTGAAGATTTGCTGAAGAGAAACTTGGCTAGATAAAACACACAGATATATATTGTATTGACTTACTAAAACAATGAGGGAACCTGCACTAGTATTATGAATTTTATATTTAAAGTTGATGATGGCAAAATAGTCATGAATCTGCAAAATAGTTATGCAATACCACTTTATATTAATCATGCATTAATGAACATGTTATATGGCTTAAACATTTTTTATTGCCCAGCTTAAGGCATATATAACTTTCTCATAAGTAATTAAAGCAATTTAGGGAAGACCTTTATAAACACCTTTATATTACACCATGCCATTATATAATAAACATTTTATTAGTATAATACATTTAATGAAGTCATATAATCCTGCTTTATAAGATGGTCCCAAAATTCATGGGATAGTATTATTTCAATAAATCACCAAATGTTACCTGAAAAAAATAGCTTGGGAATGCATACATAATGCCTTCGTAGGCAGTGAGGTGTTCTCTTGTGAGGGAAGATGGGCAGCACTGGGCAATGTGCTCATGAGTTTGAGTGAGACCTGATAGTGGGTGTTAGATGGATGGCACATTTCCATTTGTGTAGTTCCGCAGTGTTTAACATTTAACATTCCTCCACCCACAGTGTTACTACAAGTAGTACATCATAGAAGAAGACAGTGCAGTGGGTGGTGATGATCGTGACTTGTGGCGTATGGCTAGAATTGTTTGTGAATTGTTGCAGATATCTCTTGTTTTTTATGCCAAATTCTTCTAAAAACAAATTAATAATCTTTTTATTTATTACTGTTATACGAGTGATCTGTTCTGGCTCACTTCAGTAAGGTTCAGTAAGATTTTCTAAAACACCAAACTCACTTTAAATGACCTTAACATTGTAATAATTGGAGAACTTTGGAAAAATTTGAAAAAATGTGGAATTACCCCTTAAGTCATGGAAAACAGAACTATCTGACCTTGTTGCTTGTTCTTATTTGTAGCTGTAACTGTATAAAGATAACTACAAGTAGCTAGAAGCTTTTAGACTAACCCATGTATTAAACATAGACAACCCACGAAATGTGTTGAGCAAGAATACAAAGAGTAGATTGTTTTCTGTGCCTGACTTACCTAAAGTACCTACAGTATAAATGACGTGTTGGCTTTAATTCACGTGGGTTTCCTTTTGAATTGAGGTTATTTGGGGGGTGAGGGGTGGGTGGATGGGGGTGGTGTTGGTGGGGTAGGTCGGGGGATTATTTGACCTGGCTGAATTGTTGGGGTTCTTCTTGAGTGTCACCGAAAGGACCTTACGAAACTAGTTAGGTGTAATTATTATAATTATTATTATTATAATTATTAGTATTATTATTATTTATTGCTATATTACAGTTGATGCCATCTGAGCACACCACTGCTTGTGTGAGCGAGGGTAGATGTGCAGGTGGTCAGTGGTGGTTTTCGGGGTCACTGTGCTTGCACTATTAGTTTGCCTGTTGTGACAAAGAAAGTGGAGGTTCCTGGGTCTCAGCTGAGGAGCCCTCCAGCTAGTATTCATACATATCTCTGTCTCTCAGTGTGGCGGGACGCCGGCCTTCGCTGCTGGTCTGAAGCCAAATTGGTGTTTCTTTTTTGCTGTATTGATAAAAGTGAAAATGTAAAATATCTTAAGAAAAGCAGGATTAAAATGGCTGTAGAAGAATGGCGTCTGGCCAAAGTCTGTCTGTTCTTAGTGCTGTCAGTGTGCGCTCGACGCACGACGAGATGTCATTATTTGCTCATGTGGGTCGTTTCAGGTAGATCTTTTACCTTTGTGTTCTCCTTATTTTTACCTGCATATTATCAACATTTATTTATTGAAATGAAAAGAAGACAAGCTGTATCAGAAAGGTCACGCTCCTACTCTGTGTTCCTCAGGAACAGAAGTGAATACATCATTTGTGAACGCTTTTGTTTACAAATACCTTGAATACTTGATATTTGTCATTAAAAAAAGAGGAAAAAAGCAAGTCTGTCTTTGTTTGCTTTGTTGTGTTTAGATGTCGTTTACTTCAATATTTTACCGTCATTTTAAGGCAAATACAGCCATAATATATCCCTCTTTTATGTCACAGATGTCAGCACAGTTATTAGCACTGTCATGGGTTAGCATTGTTACCAAACCCAGTTGATTAATGCAGTATACAGTATTGTGCATCTCAAGACCCAAGCGCTGTAGATTTAATGAGACACAAATGGAAAGAAGTTCTAATAAACTGTATATTACTACAGCTGATTGAGGCACAGCCGTCATGGATTCTGAATTCAGTGTCTGTGAGGCTCTTTGAGAGCGCTTACTAATTTAGCATTTATGGAGGCACTGGTGGCTTATGTAGCTTACAAGTAAAGTAAATGTATATCCCATTAATTAGCACTGCTGCTTTAAGGATACAAAAACAATTAGCACTGAAGCTAACTTTGACTCTATTTTAGCTAAAGTTGTTGACTGTCACGTGTGTTTACTACGCCGAACGTCACCAAAACGCCATGTTTAAGGTAGTGTTCATTTGAGCAGTCCAGTTAAAATATTTTTATAATCTTTGGAGAATTGAAACCAATATAACTGGAGAAACAGACACAGTGTAAGGTAATAGCAATTTATTTCCAGCAACTAATAAATTTAGATTAATTATCATCCGTTTATATTAGTGATAAATAGGACCTTCTTCTGCTACATCCAGCCTCGTAAAGCTACCCGGATATTACAGATATTATCTTATTTACAGCATATAATGATTTGGAGTGCACTTTATTACAGAACACCCCAGTAAATTCATCTAAACTAGGCATCAAAACCCACAGACTTCGTTTCATTTCAGCTGAAGGACCAGAACAATAGAGTCCGACTGTTCTAACAAGGCAGAAAAGCTGCTGTAATCAGTGAAACTAGCTAGCCTGGCTAATCTAAAACATTGAATGAGTGTAATATTAGCTAATGTTAGCATTAGCTACTTTAAAAGAGGACAATTCAGCCTGACCCTCATCCACCCTCACCATGAAGTCATCTGTTAACAATATGACATATACACTGCGAAAAATCCATTGGCAAAAACTAGACCATATGCAAATTAAGACAAATATATGTATATTAAGCAAAAAAATCTGCCAATGGGGTAAGCAACATTTTCTTAGTAAGATTTCTTACAAAAAGCAATGGCAAAGTCTCAAAATGAGTGAAGTAACACCTAAATCAAGCAAAAAATTCACTGTTTTTGGACACAAGAATCAGAATAACTTGATAGCTGCTTGATTGTGTTATTTTGAGTTCAAATTACTTAAAATAAAGTTCAAATTCTAAGTAAGAATGATTAAGATAATTATCCCTAAAATAAGCAAAATAATCTAACACTTACAATGCTTAGTAAGTCTTATCAGAGAATAAGGTTTATTGCCTTAAATTTAGAACATTTCACTTGCTTAGATTTAGCTTTTTGCAGTGTACAGCTCTGGAAATCATGATTATTATTATTATTATTTTTTTTCATTTTACCAAATTGAAAACCTCTGGAATATAATCAAGAGAAAGATGGATGATCATAAGCCATTGGATTTTTTGCACCAGGAGTGACATAAAGTTATCCAAAAGACTGAGAACATGCTGTGATTAAAAACATCAAATATGAAATAAAATATTGATTTATTCTGAACTCTTAAAACTTTATGAATATGAACTCGTTTTCATTGAATTATTTTAGGTCTGAAAGTTCTGCATCTTTTTTGTTATTTAAGCCATTTCTCTTTTTCTTTTTTATATAAACAACAATGTTCATTTTACTCAAACATTTACCTATGAATAGCAAAATCAGAGAAACTAATTCAGAAACTGAAGTGGTCTCCTATTTTTTACGAGCTGCATATTGTGTCTTTAAAATACTAATACGTATAAAATTGATGTATAATTATGTATCTATGCTCTTCTGATTTTAAAACCACTGTGCTGATGCCGGTGTGGTGACTGTGTTAGCATTAGCGGTTAGCTTCAGTAATAACCACAAAAGAGCATTAGCTACTGGGTGATGTTTAGTTAATATTATTAGCAAACTAGCAACAATTTGTTAGCCTGCTGGATAAGCTACTTCACATAACACAACTACACTATATTACCAAAAGCTAAAAGTGTTCTCAGGTTCCAGACACTGGTATACGTGTATAAAACGTGTATAAAACCAATTATGTGGGATGCACGCTCAGACATTGTTGTAAAGAGAATTTAAAACTGGTCATGCACTAAACCCTGTGAATCAATAGAACCCAGATACCTAGTTCAGCAGAGTAAGGAGAGGGGAAGGCTGCTATTCTAAAGCTTTAGAGGGTAGAGGGGCGCCATCTAGTGCTGCACAGGTGAAAACATCTCTTCACATTTGTATATTTTATTCATCACAGCCAGTAAAAAGAGGGAATTGGTAAAGTGTTTTTGTGTGTTTTTGTGTGTTTGGTAGATGTGTTATGTATGATGTTTGTGGTGTGTGGTCAGTCGCTGAAAACCAAAACACCATATCCTGATTTTAAATCCAACAGTTGCAAAATTTATTTGAATAATAATTTGTTCCTTTTTTTGTCGAATTCATTATTTTTTAACACTTTTATGCATTATGAAAAGTATTAAATGTTATACTCATTCTTTAGGGTCAGAGAAAGAGAAGAAAACAAGTAGGTTATTTGTTGTTTTTTATTAGACTGTATTTTACTGTCTATGTCTTAAATGTTTATTCAGAGCTGTTTAATATAAAATCCCACTCAGTTTCTTGTTAATGCAACAAATATATTTTTCCTTTTGCAATCTGCTAAGAACCTCAAATATGATTAGCAAAATCTAAAGAACATTTCCAATTTCATATTAAATAACTGATAAATCTTTCACTGTATTTCTGTTTTATTTAAGATTACTTTTTTCACACTAAAGAAAAAAAATGCTACAGTTCATTGAAAGTTATTGATTTCTTTTTAAAATTCAGACTACACCATTTAGGTGTTTGTAATTACTGGTTGCAAATAGCAGATTTTACTGTAGTCTTTCATTCTGGACATTACTTTGAATTTTCTCTCATTTACAGATAATTGACACTGAAAAACTATTTTTTTTTTATATATGAACAATAAACACCGTACCTTGTACAGAAACATATATGTAGAGTTTTAAGGCTTTAACAATGTATTCCATTAATAATGTTGAAACTGGGATTAATAAAAGGTTTAACTGAAGGTGGGTTGCAAAATCACAGACAAAACAAAGAAGCACTTAAGAAAAAGCTGAACTTTTATTTTGAAAGGACATACTACTGTCAAATGACTTGAATGAAATGAACAGCTTTAAACTGACGAGCGTGAAAATATAAAAAAGCAGCTTCATTTGCTCTGTAGTACCATTGAAGCAGAAAATATGTACAACATAAAAGGCAAAAAAATTAAGAAACACTTTCAAAAGCATCGTAGATCAAAACGTACAATAATTAGGACTAATAAATACCCATCATTTTTCCATTTCTTCATAAGAAGTGATACATCTTTACAAGGAAATAAGGTATACTTGCGAAAGCAGTGCCCTCTTGAGAATGGAAACAAATCTTTGTGAGCTTCAAGAACAGCACATGAAGGCAAAAAAAGCAAATACGTTTTCTTTTGATTGTGCATTTTTTTGCGCTGGCAAATCATATACTGAGACGAAGGTATGAATGGATCTCACATGCAAGTAGCTTCAGAAGGTCGAAACTATAAAGTGGGATATGTACATCATGTCCGGCTTTTCTTCTCTTTTTTTCTGTTTTTGGTCCTTTTAGGACGACGCAGACCGAACCACTTTAATTGTTCGAGTTTGGAGACGTTTTTTTCCCTTGCATAACATGATACATTTTTTGCATAATATATGCAGATCTTTGAACTAATAATTTACATCCACAATCCATGTGGTCAGTCATTTCTGCCGAAACATTCTGAATACAATCAAATTTAGCTTAGCGAAGTCAGTCTCACTTCTACTGAGTAGGCATTACAAAGAAGACATCTTTTACACCTGCACACATCCTGTACTCCAGGCCAGAATAAATTCCATGAGTATAGGTTAATCTATATTAATATATTACAAATGCTTTTTTTTCCTCTCATATTTGAAGAAAAATTGTGGCTTTCTTTTAATAAAATAGTTTGTCAATGATAGAGATTAGAATTCTCTTAAATGTACATAAATTAGTTACAAAATTTTAGTGTAATTCTCTATATTCGTAGGCAACGTCATGGGCTGTACAGCAACCGTCCCATGATAGTGATTTTAGGAAATAGGTAGGTTAAACAGTTTTTCACTCCATCAGTTAGAAAAGAAATCCTCTCTGTCCACTCGACCACGGCTCCTCGGATTAACAGGCACATTGAGTAAACTTTTTTTAGGGTATACTTTACTAAAGGGAGGCGTTTATTAGGCCGCCACGAAGCCTGCATTAACCTTTCATGACACACGTTCACACACGTATGTAACACAAGCAAGCTGTCATAAGGCCTAATGAGTTGGAATGACAGATACTGCCTTTCCTGACGTCTTTTAGACAACTGATTTGAAGGCTTTTTGAAATGAGCCTTTATAAAGGCTATATGTAGGTATATGTCAGTTGTCACCAAAGGCCTACAAAGACGTCATGTAGCCTTTTTTTTTTAAACACTGCTCTTCAGTAAAGTGTTACCCTTTTTCCTTTTTTTCAGTTTTTTTACACACCACTCCTTTTATTGCCCATCCATTTAATAAATTAGAGAATACTATTGAAATGATAAACATGAAATAATTTAACTAAAATATAACTTCAGATTTGCTTCACACATGATAGTGAATGTGAATGGACTGATGTTCCCCCCCAAAACATCATTATCATCATCATCCTCTCACAGAAAGCTGCTTCCTCTCACGTTACCAGAGCGCAGGGCGGCTCAGATAATTCATTCAGTTGGTGTTTTGGAGATAAATAAATAACTCAAAACTTAAGGAATAAATAAAGCAATAAGTAGTAATGGTAAATACATATCACAGTTATGCCAGTTATGCTTTATAACTGAGATATTCTTGGTGTGGTTGTAAATAAATAACACAAACGCTCAGTATATATAGTATATCTCCACTGTATCTTGTGCTGTTGACCCCTTCAAACACCTAAAGAACAACAAAAAAAAAAAGAACGAAAAAAAAAAAAAAAGTGCGAGGGTCTTTACCTTACACTTAAACCAACAAGCACACGGCACCAACCCATCTGCCCCCCCACTTGACTTTGATATTTTCACAGATAAAGTGCTAATTGAGGAGCCTTTGGGGGAGGATCCGTGTACCATTGTAGATCCCAATGAGCTGTTTTCCTCTCTCTCTCTTTTTTTTTGCGGAATAGGAGTCTTCCTCTAGCTTTGTAATTCAGTACAGACCTTACAAACGTGATGGAGAGAGAATGAACTTTCCTCCTCACCCCCAGCTGTTATAATGCTGCTTGGGTTTTGGTGGAAATTCTCAGATAAAAAGCCAAATAGGGTCCATCACAGCGATGGTCACAATACATTGCTTCCAAAAGCTAGAAAAAGTCCCTGAGGTGCATAAATCAGCATTTTAAAAGATCTTAAAAGACTCCCATCTGTGCCCCGTTTAAAGTTCATATAAATAACTTTATCAATAGTAATAATATTAATGATAACACCAATGTGGGTGACAAATTCAACGCTTAACCTTCCTGGCCACGTGTACGAGTATTCAAAAACCAGACAGCCGGAGACTTTAAACTCAAATAGTAGCTGCCACTTTGATGGCATTAATAATAGTAATAATAATAATAATATTAACAATATTAACAATAGTAATAATAATAATAATAATAATAATAATAAAATGCTCTGCTAACATTTTAAAGGCAAATAATGCAAATCTCAGTCTCTGACAGAGGGCAAAATGGCCTCCATAAACAACAAAATTACACCAAAAATTGTGTTAATTTACAATCGTATAATCTTTTTTTTTATATCTATATATAGTGTTAACTATTAACATCAGCCTCCCCTTAGACTTTCACATACTCCATCACAGACAACTTAATGGCTTCTTCCAGCATCTGATTGTCTGTGAAGGTGGCAGGGGGTTCTGGAACCGATTCTGACAAGCCGATCAGCGACTCCAGGAGACATGTGCCCGAGTCATTAGCTGGGGGGATGCTGGGGTATCCAGGCAGCTGGAACTGAAAGAAGTTGTCCAAATGCTCATACTCCTTGAGGGAGTTGTACAGTGAGCTGGGTCCTAGGCATGGAAAGCCATCAAAGAACTCCAAATCAGACTCTGAGGACAGACTCAGGTCCATGTAACTAGCTGAACGGTCAATTGAAGGGGAGGGGGTGTTTGGGACAGAGCCGCAGTTGAACAGAGCGTTGCCTTGATTGGCGTTTTCGTCCAAAAGTTCAGACATGGCCGCGGCTCTATAGTCCGTTACAGAGTCTGCTGGTGGCGTGCGAGCGTTATCGTCGTTGTCAGCATTTTCCACAGCGCTGAAGATGCCGTACCCTACAGAACACGGCTCAGTCCTTCTTTGCTCTTGCGTGCAGTGCAAGTTGCTGTTAGCCCTATTGTCCCTGCAATCTACAGTGCAGTCCTCGTTGTCTGTGTCGCTGAAGCTCAGGATGCGTGTAAGTCCGTTCTCATCCACATCTATGGACGACTGCTCGCTGTGGGGCCTCTCGCCCACATCTGAGTCCTCGCTCTGACCTGAAGAGCTAGAGGAGTCCGTCATGTCACTACTGCAGCTGTTCTCTCCTGCTGCCGCCAGTTCAGAGCTGAAATGGAAGCTGGACGTTTCGGGCTCGTTGCTGCCTTCTGCTGCCCTCTGCTCGTTATGCTCGTCCCGAGAGCCTTCACTTTCGGTCGAGTGCTCCTCCAGACGCTTCTCAAGCTCCAGTTTCATGATGGTGTGGATGTAGTGGGTCTGAACGCGGCTGGGGTTGAACTCGATGCGGCCCTCTGTGTTCCCACAGCCATCCTTGGTGCAGCCACATGGGAAAGACGAGTGGTCCATCTGCAAAAGTGAGGCAAAAGAAGTTAATAAATAAAATATATCACTCTTCTATTGAATGCACTTGAATAAGCAGTGACCAATACCTAGCCTTTTTAATTGTATTAAAAAAAAACGTCCTGAAAGAACTCCAAAACACCTACCTGACACTTGATGCCAGCTAGACTGCAGCTGCATGTTTCAGGCTCGCAGAAGCCCTGACAGCTGCAGCCACAGTCCTCCCGTGACATGCGCAATGCGTGCAGCTGCCTCTTCTCCTCCTTATCGATCTTCTTCACACCGGCCGCTTTCAGGATGGCATGTCGCCTCTTGGAGGGGTACGGGTGCAAGAACGAACCGCTGTCCAGGTTCACGCCAGTGATGTCAATCTCCTCCTCAGGGATGTCATCCACAGTCAGGCGGTCAGCCTCCTCTGAATCCTGGGTACCGTTTTTAGTCAGCTGTCAGATAGAGAGAAATTAACAGAGTTATAGATCTACTGTTCCATATAAATTTGACCAGAGTGTTGTACATTGATCCCTAATTTTTATCAAATGGCATTACATCCAAACACATAATGCACTAATTATATAATAAGTTATTATATAATGTAACATCATAATAGCATCAGTATCTGTAGACTAAAGTGTCTGCTGAAGCTGTACCGACTGGACAGTTCTATCTAAACGTACCTTCTGTTTGAGGGCTTCCAGCTTCTCCTCTCGCAACCTGTTAATCAGCTTCTCCTGGCGTAGGTGGCGCTGTTCGATGGCGAACTCAGCCAACGTGTATTTCCTCTGGGCACTGTGCCTCTGCATCATGCCCAGTGTGCAGCCGCCTCTGCTGGGCACACTGGTGAAGCCCTGGCATCGCGGGAAGAAGAAGACCGTCACCTGATCGAACTGGACGTTTCCTCTCCGTGGACGTTTGGACTTCTTCAGAATGGAGGTGGCTATGAGAAAAGACAGAAAGAGTAGGGTTAAATCTTAATAACATTAGTTCATTTCACTAACAAATGTTCTCTTTAATTCTATTTCTTTTTAATGTAATGAACACACCCAAATACACAAACACTTAAAACTTCCAAAGAAAATCTTGAACACAGTTTGAAAGATGTTTGAACATGAAAAGCACTTCACTTCACAGATGAAAAGCATTAAATAGATGAGCACATTTATGGAAAGTCAATGGAATAACAAAGAGGCACATGCCTGTATGTGCACAAGTGTGTGCTGTGTGTGTGCGCATAAGTCTTTTCAGGGGAAGACTTAGTGTTCTTTTTCCAAGGAACTCATCAGGGAGTATTTAGGTAGGAACTGTGCCAGGTCTAATGGGAAGACTTGGAGTGCCTAAGTCTCTTGTGTAAACATCAAGATCACATGGGTACAGCAGGTGCTCTAAAGCTAATCTTCCACTAGAGGGCAGACCAGACAAAGGCAGAGCCAGAGCTGTGAGAGTGGAGATGCTCCGTGAGACCCGCTGTGCTGTCAGTACCAGAAACAAAGAGCGCAATTGAAGGAGAGGAAGAACAGCGGTTTGGAACAAGCTGTCACAGCATGACTAAAATTTGGCTTTATTTTTTAAAAGCAGAAAAATTATATGCGAAGGAAAAAATGGTTTTAAGTTTTTAACCAATTTAAAAAACATGAACTCATTTAGGACTGTTGTCCATTGTGAAACAGTCATACACAGTGTGACAAAAAAGCAGCTGGTGTTTGGGTTTAAAAATGTATAATACGGCCCTGATAACACTATGAAAGTGTACATTTTTAAAATATTATTAAAGAGAGACACAAAGCTTATTAGGTGCTCGATGTTTTTTAAGCCTCCTTCCACTTGGATCAAAGAAAATAGGAATCCCGCCTTAAAAACAAACAGTACGCCCAGGAATTTCCCCTTTGGCGGCGGTGGGCGGCAGGCGCAGAATCACAGCAGAGGGAGTAAATGTTTTGGAAGTTTGAGGCTTCCGGCCAGTAGGACAGCCCAAGCCACACAGTTCTCAGGATGGAGATACAAGAGCTTGGAAACATTTACACTTAGGGTGGGTAATATGTAGGGGTGTCACGATCTCGATATTTTATCGAAATCGAATCGAAATGAGGTCACGATCTCGAGTATCGAAGTCAAAAAGAGGATCGACGATCCCTCCCGCGCGCGCTACGCAAATAGCGCAGCGCGCTACGCAAATGGCGCGGCACCAACACAGCGCATCCTATTCATTTAAATAGAGATAGCCACTGCATGAGCGCAGTCGGCGGGAGTGTGATCACTGTTTTTATCTGTCCAACGGGGGAGGGGGGGCGGGGGTTGGGCGCGCAGGTTTTGTATCTGTATCTAACGGAGGGGTGGGTGCGCGCAGGTGAGAGCGTGTGAACTCGCTGAAATGCGTGTGTCAGTGTGACTTGAGAACACTGACTATAGATCACAGTGAGGTGGATTAAAAATCTTAAACTTATAATTGACTACACCTGTTGCTTTCCATTGAATTAAAAAAACATCTTTCTCTCAGATAAAGTAAACACAAGCGTGTTTCTGACTAAAATAAAAGCTTTTCAGGAGAGATATAAGTTATGTGTAAATATTTATAAGACAATACCCACATCACTTATCTAACCACCCTGTACTGATTTCTGCCCCCCAATAATGCTTTCAATAACCTCTTGTAACCCCTGGGAGCCAGGGGTTACACTCTAATAGCCTTTAATAGTCTTCAGTAGCCTTTAAAAGACTTACCTGGCGGCCGTGGTGTGTCCACTAAACTCCGTAGTTATAAACATCCTGAGGTAATATAATGTAATCCGAGCAGTGCCTCCGTGTCGGCTGTTCTAACCTGCTGCTTGGGCTGAAAGATGAACTGTAGTGAGCTGTATTATCCGGTTAGTGGGGTTAAAACCTTTATTTGTTTACAGAAACAGTAAAAACGGACTGGCTGAGCTCTGTAGCCCGTGGCTGGGCTGTACTGAAGTAGTGACTGAGTGAAGAGAGCGGGGCTTGTGCTGCTGCAGCTCCGACTAGTGGTTGGATGAAGAACTGCAGCTTCATGTAATGAGCAGTTTCACCAGCCATCCACACACAGCTCTGATAAACTGCTTGTTTTAATAGTGCACACTGTTGCTACCAAAAAAAGTCACTAGATGGCATTACCATATATATCTTAATAAATAATAATAATAATATTTATAATAATAATAATAATAATAATAATAATAATAAATATATTATTTAAATTTTATGAGGCATAAAATAATAACAAGAAAAAAAAAACAAGAAAATCGAGAATCGAATCGAATCGTGACCCTCAAATCGAAAATGAAATCGAATCGAGGATTTAGAGAATCGTGACACCCCTAGTAATATGACAATTTTAGGATAAATTTAGAATAAATTATATCATGATAGTATGTAGTGTTTACAGCGTTTATGATGGGCAGAGCTAGCCTGAAACTTCTAGTAAACTGAACATAGTAAAAACTGAGTATCTGCAAACAACAATATGAACAACCAGTGCAACATATTTGCACTGTAATAATCTGCATAGTAACAAATAACAAGTAGTTGATTGGATGTCACCTCAGTATGACATCATCTTTTTTTTTATTTATTCATTTTTACTGCTCAGGTTTATTTCTTGGTTGTTTCTTGAATTATTTATTTACTGTAAAAGCTGTAAAAAAGTTTCAGCCTTTTCTAAATATGCCTTGCTTTTGCTGGTGGATTTGCTAACCTCAGATAAACAAAACATTGAGATGCACATCACCAGTTATAAAAATTTCCATTCTTGCCATGCCGCCCACCCTTACACACACACAGCTCTTCCAGCTGTCAAACTTTCCTCCCTAGCTCAAGCCATTGGAATGAGACTTATGCTGCCCTCCCTGCAAAGCACCCAGACAGGGTAAAAACCACATGAAGGATCACAGCAGCTACATGTGGGAACAAGTTTAGTCATTTTTCTGCAGCAAACTCCACTTCCTGTGCGCTGAAATTCTTCATGTTGACCTCTGCGTAAGGCGACTTTTCCCTCTCAAGGCTGCCAGCTCACTGATTCTTATCTGCAGAGTGGATGAACGCACTATCCCACAGTCCGCAGCTGGTCTCCATTAAACACAAGGCCTTCTGGGAGCCCCGCTGTGTACATATGCGACGGCTATCACAGAGTTCTGCAAGCGAGCTTTGCTCTTATCTCACACACACTTTAAACTAAAGGTGCTAAAGAGAGCTGTTTGGAGCAGTGCCACAGAGCAACTACTGATGGTGTGCTAAAGAACCTTTCAACCTTTTGTAAAGGAGATGTGAAGAGGTGAGAACTATGGTCAGCTAACTGGTCATTAATGATCAGTGTTAAAGAAAGGATTCCACTTTTTTCTATAAAAGAAAAATCAGAAAATGAAGGAGTTTATTGTGAAATGTTTAGTTCAGAAAAACTTATGGAAATGGAAATTATGGAAAACAAAAACTGCCTCCATTTTTAAGGCTTGCCATGAGTTTGTCATAATAATTTCAATATAGAAAATTCCTTAATATTACCCTTATAGTTATCTTACCTAAAAAAATAATATATTTAAATTCCAATGTGTAGATATTTTAACAATATATCTTCCAAAAAAAAGTTATTGTGACAGGCCTCAGTAAGTGAATTATGTTGATTATAAGAAGCTGGAATTTCCCTTTAATTAAACAGTCAATCTTTTATTGAAGACACTTTATCTCATTTTGGCACAATATCCTCCCAAGCTTTGGACTTGAAGTGTTTTAGACTGTATCAAGTTTCAACTGATCCATCTAATCGTAAGAAAAGCAAAACTGGATGTCCAAATAATTTCCGTTTCACTCGTCCACCACACCTTCCTCTCCTCTTCTCCACCCTCCCTCCTCCCTCACTCTCTCAGCACCTGTGCTGGGGGTGTGCCAGATGCACACAAGGCTTGGTGTGTTCTCTCCCTTTCCTGGCGCCCTGCCACACCCCATTCATTGGCTTCATGCCTTGCCATCCTGGGAACCACACAACTGCTTGGCCTGCTTCTTTCACCCCTCCAAACACACTGTACTCTCCTCTACAGCTGCACTGAGTCTCCTGAGCAACTCCATAACCACTTGCAAGGCAAAAGGTGACCTTGTCAAAGAACAGAATTCATATCAGCCTTTTGATGTCACACATCATTGCTTTAGGAGAATCTAAAAAAGGTAGTGGTGATGATACTAAATATGAGCATGCAGTTCATTCCCACAGGAGCCTGTGAGAGTACTGCTGCTTCTTGTCAAATTCATTATCAGTTAGTAGGACATGGAATATGTTCCATGCTGAGACAAGCAGCTAGAACACTTTCCAGCGGCATGGACACAGTGTTTTTTTAGGGCAAGTAAAAAAAAAAATATATTAATGCAGATTAATGCATTGTCATGTATCAATGCAGGGGGTGGCAAAGATGCAGAATAATTTCTAATTAAAATCACTGTTGATTTAACTGATGATCGGGAAACTCGATGCCCGACCTACAAAGTGCTACAGAGGTGATACTCACTGCTAAACGATGCTGCCGGCGAGCTTGGGTTGCTGGGGGTGGAGTCCAGAGTGTCCGAGTACAAGCTCTCGCCATCCGAATCCCAGCCGGAGTAGGCAGACGAGGAGAGAGACGAAGGAGAAGAGGAAGAGTAGCAGGGGTCTTCCTCCACCTCCTCAAACTTCCTCTTTAGGAGCCCGCTCATGGCGCTGGAGTGCTGATCTGTGTGGCACAGAAAAGACTTATTAGCACGTTAGCATAATGAGCTTTGCTGTTAGTAGCATTCCTGGTACAACAAATATGGTAATTAGCATAAACACAAAGGGACGTCCGGAGGGTTAACTGTAAAGGCTGCAGAGTGTGCACATTCAGGAACTCGCAGTGCGAGAACAATGGCAAGAGTTGGCTAAAATCTTAAAGGACCCAAATTATCAAATGCACCAGTTTTGCTGAACCATTTATTTTCTGACTATATATGCAATCTAAGCTGAAAAAAAAACAAATTTATATAATGTGATGTTATTTTCAAAATGCACCGTTCACTCTCAAAGTCCTGAAGATTTAAAAAAAAAAAAAAAAAAAAAAAAATAATAAATAAATATATATATATATATATATATATATATATATATATATATATATATATATATATATATATATATATATATATATATATTAGGGGTGTCACGATTCTCTAAATCCTCGATTCGATTTCATTTTCGATTTGAGGGTCACGATTCGATTCGATTCTCGATTTTCTTGTTTTTTTTTCTTGTTATTATTTTATGCCTCATAAAATTTAAATAATATATTTATTATTATTATTATTATTATTATTATAAATATTATTATTATTATTTATTAAGATATATATGGTAATGCCATCTAGTGACTTTTTTTGGTAGCAACAGTGTGCACTATTAAAACAAGCAGTTTATCAGAGCTGTGTGTGGATGGCTGGTGAAACTGCTCATTACATGAAGCTGCAGTTCTTCATCCAACCACTAGTCGGAGCTGCAGCAGCACAAGCCCCGCTCTCTTCACTCAGTCACTACTTCAGTACAGCCCAGCCACGGGCTACAGAGCTCAGCCAGTCCGTTTTTACTGTTTCTGTAAACAAATAAAGGTTTTAACCCCACTAACCGGATAATACAGCTCACTACAGTTCATCTTTCAGCCCAAGCAGCAGGTTAGAACAGCCGACACGGAGGCACTGCTCGGATTACATTATATTACCTCAGGATGTTTATAACTACGGAGTTTAGTGGACACACCACGGCCGCCAGGTAAGTCTTTTAAAGGCTACTGAAGACTATTAAAGGCTATTAGAGTGTAACCCCTGGCTCCCAGGGGTTACAAGAGGTTATTGAAAGCATTATTGGGGGGCAGAAATCAGTACAGGGTGGTTAGATAAGTGATGTGGGTATTGTCTTATAAATATTTACACATAACTTATATCTCTCCTGAAAAGCTTTTATTTTAGTCAGAAACACGCTTGTGTTTACTTTATCTGAGAGAAAGATGTTTTTTTAATTCAATGGAAAGCAACAGGTGTAGTCAATTATAAGTTTAAGATTTTTAATCCACCTCACTGTGATCTATAGTCAGTGTTCTCAAGTCACACTGACACACGCATTTCAGCGAGTTCACACGCTCTCACCTGCGCGCACCCACCCCTCCGTTAGATACAGATACAAAACCTGCGCGCCCAACCCCCGCCCCCCCTCCCCCGTTGGACAGATAAAAACAGTGATCACACTCCCGCCGACTGCGCTCATGCAGTGGCTATCTCTATTTAAATGAATAGGATGCGCTGTGTTGGTGCCGCGCCATTTGCGTAGCGCGCTGCGCTATTTGCGTAGCGCGCGCGGGAGGGATCGTCGATCCTCTTTTTGACTTCGATACTCGAGATCGTGACCTCATTTCGATTCGATTTCGATAAAATATCGAGATCGTGACACCCCTAATATATATATATATATATTTTTTTTTTACCAGTTATATTGAGTATTTTATCAAGTTTATTAATGTACACAACATTGTTAAAAGATATTATTTCCAAAAGAAGTAGGATGATTGAAATATAATAATATACAAACACACCTCGGCTGTTTTTGTGTAGATAAAGGAACCTTTTCTATACGAAACCATCTAACCATTGTCTGAATACTGCTACTGTGAGAGTGTACATTTTGCTAACTGTTCAGAAGGGCCATTATAATTTGCTCCAATATGCTGCCTCTGCCTGGCCCTTAAAACAACCAGCTGACCGCACTTTACACTGGCCCTCAGCAGCGAAATGAACAGGAAGCAATCAATCATGTCCCTCCAGCACAAGTCAACAATTACCAGACCCTTCACCCACTTCCAAATCCAATCAGCCAGGCAAATATATTGATCGGCAGGCAGGAGTGCACAAAAAAAAAACAAAAAAACAAACACAGGCACACGACCAAGCACGCAGTGGAGAACACTGTAGAGGCCACTTAACAGCGCTGCAGAATGAATAAAATACACAGCAAGCCTGCAACAGTATCCACAATGATAAATATGTGCTTAGCTGGGAGTAAACATGTTTGCTAGCTTTCTTATGTAGCCCCAGTCCAGAATGCTATTTTTTCTGCAGCTTCCTGCAGAGAGGGCTACTTGTGCAGCAGTGAAAACAATCAAGCCTTTAGAGAGTACAGGAGGAGAAGGTCAGGTCAGGCTCCTGGCTTTAAGGCACTTTGCGAGGGAAGAATGCAGTCACTCCTGAAGGAGAGCTGAGCTGTTTGCTGGCTCATGTGATCGTCTGCCCTGAAGACATTCTCCGGCAGCTTGCTCACCTCGGGCCCTGCGCTGGGGTTTCGCTCCTCAGCTGTTGACACATGTGCGGAGGAAGGAAGGAAGGAAGGAAAAGCCTCCAGTCAAGTGTACTAGAAATGCACCCACGTCACAGACATTACAAAATTTCAGTTTAACTAGCTTCAAAGGAATTAACAGATCAGGATGTGGACGCAAAATCGTTTCTCTGAAATGGTGACTTTATAAGAATAAGAGAAGGAGAATTCGGGCCCTAAACTGTAATGTATGTTGATGAACTGAGATTTATGAATTATTGGCAAATTATCCTAATATGTTTTAATCTGAGAGTAATACCAAATCAGTGGTTTTAAACGTTTTCATATTTATATATAAATATAATATTTTACTGTGTACACCATGTTTTAACTTGGAGAGTGAGTAATGAAAATGTCCATAAAACAGTGTTCAACAGTCACTTGCCTTATTAATAACTTTCATTAACTGTACTATTTTTCTATTTTGTTAATTACATGTATTCTTCAAACTTTACTCAATAATTTAAGTGTTCTGAAACAAACAAAAATTACAAACCATAGATGAATTTTCTTCATATTTTCTAAATCAAGATACTGAATATTAGAGATTACAGATTACGCACTTTTAAACAATCTTACTTATTATTAACACTGTACAATGTAAGGAAAGCTAAATCTTATTTCCACTATCTGCCAGTTTGGTTTATTTTCTCTCTTTTTCTCGTTCTCTTCTACTGCTGGCATTCCTGCAGGGCTGTGCGTATTGTGGCGAGTACAGTGTGAGTATTGCAAAACCAGGCTTGTTCTCACTAATTCAGACACTTCTGAGAAGTGACAGACAGTCGTGACTGGAAGATGATACAGGTCAGGAGAGCAGTCTGGGCTGTGCTAAAAACAAGTCTGGGTAATGTGAATAATTCTGATTCATCTCTTCTAAGCAAATCTTGACTAAGGGAAAGTCTGACGTAATATTTCATGGGAAACTGTATGGTATATTGTATATGATGTATGATGAGTATGTGTCACAATCAGGGTCTTTAACATGTTTAACATGTTAACATGTTATTCTAATAGTAATTAACAGAAATTAAACCTTAGTTTATTACTTAATACATACTAAAGGGGACTTCCATTCACTGTTAATATACAAAATACTTATTATTTATTCTTATGGTTTAAATTTACTTTTCAACAGCCAATCACAGCAGTGGAGAACACATATACAGGATACAATATATAAAATAGTTTAGTGTTTTTATACGTTTCACTATAATTAGCATTTTTGATAGTAAATAAAACATCTATTTGTATTTTAGACCACTAAGCAGCCAGACAGCAAACTTTAACTTCTCCTGAGCTAAAGTGCTGAAGTACACCCCTAATGATGGGAATCAATGAATGACTTGTTTACTAGAGAACAAGCACTAGCGTCACAAAACGCGTCAGACGGCGAGACACCCTTCCATGGTGGCTTGTGCTGCCAAACCGCACACCGTGTGCCTCAAGGAACCTCTACGTGCTACTGCGCGCTTAGCCAGCTTTATCTGCTCCTGTTACGCAAGCTTAAGCAGGGTAAACAATGTGAGAACTACACATATCTGCAGCAGTCTTGGAAGCCAAAGGAACACTTCTCCCGTGTTCCAGTGTGCACCAGTTACACAACTACTGCACAAGGCCTTTCTGAACAGAGCTGCAAAATAGCAAAAGCTTGCAGTCCTGATGTTCAAGCTATAGTTAGTGCGTGCAGACTATGCTTAGACACATGTTCATTTGCATGCACAGCACAGACCAGCCACAGCTGAGCCCTGGAGTAACCCCAGTCATGTTTCGTCTTGCAGTAGTGCAAGTAATACTCTCAGCCTGCAGGCCTGCATAGAAGCCTCTGCAATGCTAACCCTTAGGAGACTCAGGATACAACTAGCTGCTTAAAACAGCAGCTCGACTGAGTGTGTTAATGTGAAGCCAAAAGTAGCAACCAGTTAGCATGATGTCATTTGCATGATGCTAACTATAGTGGATATTTGCTTACATTATCTTTTAGCAATTGACATTCAAGCCAAAGCTTCATAGGACATGCTAACACAGCGCATAGGAAGCCAGTACCTAGCAGTTAGCATAGTATCATTTGCATGACATGCCATTCATTTCCATTCATTGTTTGCATTGCTTACATAAAACTTCTAGCATTACTTTAGGTAGGCTAATCTACATTGAAGCACATTATGAAGCAAACATGTTTGACAAAAAAAAAAACACCATTGTAGTGTGCACCAGCTTGAGCCACTAGCATTTAGCAGCTCAGAAACACCTGGAAGCAGCATCTGTTGCTTGTCTGGCCCCCTGCCTGTGCAGCCAATGCTCAGATCCACAAATACACAAAGCTGTGATGGCCCAGAAGATCACCTTACACCTTCCCAGGATCTCCCAGCATGTCAGGATGAAAACAAACCAGCGAGAAGGAGGGCTAGAGGAGCAGCTAAGCTAAGGAGCTTTAATTAAGGGTTGTGGACAGAGCGTAGTTAATGAAGTGTGTGTGCGTGTACTTAAATATGTGGGCAAAAGTGGACTGACAATGTAGAAAAGCAGACTTAAGGAAAACAGCATGCATCCTACATTGTACAAACCAATGAAATTGCCCTCAATATGCAAAGTAGGCCGACTTTTGCTTTTAGCACATTTGCTTTTGGTTATTGTGGTTAATATCGGGGTATGGTTTTGGTTAAGCTTAGAAAACCCTTACTAAACACAGCATCAATGATTACGTAAGTACTCACTTACAGGCCTATTTAATACATATTGGATATATTATTACATTAAAGTACATACTTATAGGCCTATATACATAAAACATATGGGATATATTATAACAAAAGTACACAAACAAGGCACATATGGACATAAGTATGATCCCATTCCCCAACACCCTTTATCCCATGGTATAAAAATGTGATGACAAGGGATGAGAAAGAGCCCGACTGTTAGAAGTGGGTCATTGTCTCTTGACTGCGGCCTACCTGACACAATGATTTGTTAATCCTGTTCAATGGGCAGAAACAATGAAGGCAAGCTAATCCCAGGAAGGGGTGTGTGTGCTCGCGTATCCCTGGGGGCAAACTGTGCTTTTTCCCAAAAGCGTCAGCAAGCAAAGATGACTACGTGTACATGTAGTTCTGAAGCTTACACCTAAAGACTGATCAAATTAGCAAGACGCTGCCTTTGTCTGGTATAATAAGATGTTTTATTGCAACGAAAAATGTGGGATAAATTAGCCATTAGGTTTAATAATAATATAAAAAAAAACTTTGTACAATGTTCTATAATGTTTTCCCATGCGTTCATTCAGGTCATTCAGACAGACTGGAGTCGTTTAGCGGAGGTGCAGGAGGTGAC
The DNA here is from genome assembly GCF_023375975.1 of Astyanax mexicanus. Taxonomy (NCBI): domain Eukaryota; kingdom Metazoa; phylum Chordata; class Actinopteri; order Characiformes; family Acestrorhamphidae; genus Astyanax; species Astyanax mexicanus. The sequence goes on from NC_064408.1 coordinate 94,693,390, forward strand.
ACGGCTTCTGTTGTTTTATAGCATCATAAAAGAACAGGTTCTCAGGTCACACAGATGGATCTGAATGATGGCAGTGCAGTAACAGGGAAAGTGGGGGAGGAAAAGGTATACCTATATATACACACACAGACCTAATCGGATACCTGACAGGTGCGGCACATGTAACAATACACTTGGTCCACAATTTTGATTAGATTTTATGACTCAATCTTTACAATATGTTGTATTCAGTCCTGATTTCATGACAATATTTTGAACAAAAAGTGGGAGAATCACAAGGCAGCATCACAACCATGATAGAGTGGATCACTGGCATTTTATCAATGCATTGTTCTCTAAAGTGGATTTGGAACAAGCTGGCACATCTCTTTAACTGAATATTAAATTAACAGATGCATATAATTAATACATAAATATTTGCAGGCCTACACCAAAGAGAGAAAGACAGACAAATAGATAGATGGAGGAGGACGTTGTCGCCTGCTAACTGTCTCTGCCCAAAGCAATAGGATCAGACAGGCGAGATAAAGTACACCAGCATGTTCTCGCAGCTCCATCAATTATGCAGCGCTGACGTTCCATCGGTGGGCCAGGCAGGAGGAGAAAGGCAGCGCCCCCCTGAGGTATTCCCCATGCTCTTGTCATTGGCACTCAGGAAATAAATCTCATGCAGCAGCGGGGGGAAAGAGGAGAAAGGCCGTCCACCAGAGCAGCTTCTCGGTGAAACTGGATCTACTGCCACAGTCAGCACTGAGCTCCTGATAAGACGTTATAGATACGCTCATGACAACAGCTCTGGCCAGATAGGGCTTTATGAGCGAGGATGGAAGTCTTGTCAAAGTGACACAGCAAATAACGATAATAGTCAGCCCCGGTTATAGGCATGGATACACACTGTATAAGTATAGATATAAGTTGTATTTATGGTGGCAGCGGCTGCAGCAGCAGCAGCAGCAACAGGTAAACTAAGCCAAACTGTAAAACAGCTTAAAAGACCCACCGGCACTAAAACACTTCACCAAAGTGCTTGATCTCGCCAGCAGTGACAGGAGAGGATAACAACTCACAGCAGCCTATCTGAAAGACACTGAAAGACACCCCCACATTACTGCACACACATGCATACACCTGGTGCTACAAAGTTGACTTTGCCCTGCCAGGTTCCAGAGAAGCACGTCTGCAGGAGATAACGCAGTGAGTAGCGTGCAGTCCACTGATCATTCTTTAAGAATGTATGCGATATATGCATGAAGTCTCAACTGTCAGCATCATTTATCTATTGAGAGATTTTTAGAGATTAATCTTTTTAATAGAATTACTTAAAAAATACATACAATTAAGTGCTTAGAAAAATGAATTAGTCAGGAGCTGAATAAACATAAAAAACAAGCTTTGAATGTTATGCAAAAAAAAATAACATTCAATATGGAGTATTATGAAAACTGTTCATAATCTAGTCCAAACAGTCCAAAATCAGTGCTGGTTCCCCAGGCACGAGACGGAAGCACTCCACCTGCTGGTGCGCGAACAAGACGTGCTGTTGTTTCCAGTCATGCAGAACAGTGAGCGGCGGTCAGCTGTGCCAGAGACATTCTGTTCTTGTGGTACAGGCAGTGAGCGGTGGACGGCCCTTCCAAATAGTAGCTCGCACTGATGTAGGAGGAGGCAGTGAGGACTTTAAACAAATAAATAAAGAGATGGCTCCAGCCCGCAGGAATTCTTCTCTGGCAAGGGTGACTCTTTCAGAGCTATCGAACCCAGATGTGCTCACATTCTCGCCGCATCTCCAGAGAGACTACGCCTAGGACAAACATGCATCCTCGCAAAACCACCTGGTGACTGACCTCATGAGATTTCAGAGGCATTTCCATATGACTGAGCAGAAAGTTGTGTCATGGGCTTGTTTACGCAGGCTGTATGGAAAAGTTCTGCTGCCCAGTTCCCACCGCAGAAAATTCTGTTAAACCTCAACTTCTTATCTACTACTGCCCTTCACATTGTGCACTGTGACTTAATGATGTGTGAACTAATTGAAATTTAGCAAATTTAAGAACTGCTTCCGAAATGCCACTTACTAATTTACTTAAAAGAAGCTAGAAGAAAGAAATGGTCAACAACATTATATCATACAGAAGGTTGTGCTTGGAACAAGACCACCACAGACCCAAACTCAATTAAAGAACATGCACAGAGAGCTAATCAACTCCTTTAACACACACCTTCAGCCTGTCAGCCTTTGCAGCAAGTAGCATGAGCCAAGAGGCTGTTTCATAGTTTGTTTGTTTTTTAAGCTTTATCAACTTACAGGCATGCTCCAGTGTATCTCATCTTAAACAGTTCAATAACTCATCCCAATGAGTTTGTTTCTCTTTATATGATAACCCAACAGATTCAAAACACACACACTTACAGTACAAGTAAAAAGGCAGGTGCTGAAACAACAGGCCATTGACTTCTACTATAAGTGTGTTCTGACTCAACAGGTTTTCAGTTCTTTTTTTTAGTACAAGGATTTTACTGTTCACAGTCTGTTCAAGTGACCACAGACCACAGATGCAGCAAACAGACTTTAGGACGCTACTTTTAAACAGTTCTCATAAAATAACTGCTGATAAGACCCAATTGACCCAAGCAAACAACATGGAAAGGTTTTGGTATACTATGACTACTGGAGTTGTATTATTAACCTGGGATCTTTTCATTGTTCATAGAACAATTTGCATCAATATCTGAAATGCAAAGCTGGGGCAAAGCATGCCTTCCGCATTAACTTCTCAATGTTATCCCTCGACTTGCTCAGCACTCTAGCCAGGCTAATAAAAGCTAATAAAAATACAGACAGTGGCTTTCCATCCCATTGCTATAAGAGCCTCCCTAGGGAGCAGGTCAGCCGGAGTGTGTGCATGTGTGTTTGTGTGTGAGAAAAAGAGACAGGACGCTGTGGTCTGGGACACTTGCTTGGTACCTCACAAGCTGGGAGGAATGCTGAAGACTGACAAAACAGATGGGACCCCATGGGTTACAGCCTTAGAGGCAGCAGCCTCCCCACCCCCTCCATCCCCTCGACACAAAAGCCTCAGCACTGTGTGCGAACTGCTCCAAAACAGGGGCGTCCTGGCTTCTGAGGAGGCCGACTGATTAACAATGTGGCCACTGGCTTTGCACATGAGAGGGAGACAGAGAGAGACAGACAGAGAGGGATGAACTCAAATAGCACAGTTGAGTGTTCTGGACTTGTGTAATACCCTGCATGCTGTGATGCATGAGAAGTCTCCACTAGGAAGCGCACATGGGGTCTTGACTGTTTGTGTATTTCAGGTGCAAACAGGAGGAAACGAGCGAGACAGAGGCAAGTTGCGACTGCAGTGCTGACCTCATTACTGCTGGCTGAGGTTACCTGGCCAGGTGGCCCCACAAGTTCACCTAACAAGGCTGTTCCTTAAACAATACAAGTGTTCTACTGTATTAGAGACTGTAAGACACCACCAAAACACCTTTTTCAATACAACACTGAAATCATGCCCTGATCTTTCACCTTTAGAAGAATGTTTTGAAGTGCTTTAAATGAAGAAACACACAGATAACACCACCAAGCTGGATTGGCACAGACTCACTTTTCCTTTATGATATTTCATCCATATATTTAAGATGAAATTTGACACATAACAATCTATACAGATTCTAGCTGATTTAGTTTTACATCATTGCAAAGAAGCAAATGATTTACTTCCTTAAGAGTAACACAAAGAACCATTGCAAGAATCTAAAGACCCAAAGGGGAAATCATACCCCTCTTGGTAGATAAATTGCTCAGCAACTGTTGGCACAGGTTAGTAGGAGTGTCAAGAGAACAAGCTTAGAACAAAAGCAAAAGTGAAATTTCACTACAAAGACACTTTGGGAGCCCCGGACACAGGGGAATTTTCTAAATTACACTGAATTATATGTGATAGATAGGTAGGTCTTTCCTTTATTTTAAGTTCAGCTAAGAGATAAACTAGACTAAATATTAATACTACTTTCAAACAGAATACGTTTTTTTTTTTCACAGCGTGACTTCAGTTAATCTTGCATTGCTAGCTAACAATCACACACACTCTTCTGGCGATGCTAACTAGTTAAGTAGTTAAGCTTGCATTGTTTATTTTGGTTTTCAATGTATAAAACAGATTAATGCAGTCAATTAAAGCTGCTTAATCGTACCTACATTATATACCTATATTTTATAGATATAGTTAGCTTATGTAATTTATATTGCTATACTTTTTTATCATAGCTTTTATTAACGCTTCATTTTTTATTTATTATTAACAATAGGTTATCTTAAATACCTTAAACTTAAATGTACTCATTTGCAGGTTTTAAATATGCTTATACAGTTAAACAATCGCTATATTTAAATTAACGTGAACAACGTTAATTAACGTTAGTTAGCTTAGCTGTTCACGGTCTCAATTAGCTAAAAAGCTAAATTAGCTAAACCTAGTTGACGCTAAATATGTCGAAGTAACTGTCGTTAGTTATTCATAAGATATAATGTTAAACAAGAAAATTGGAACCTAATAACGTTAGTTTATGTTATGTTTAGCCGTGTCTTGCTTCCTTTTTAACGGTCATAAACGTAGACATAAACTAGTAAGCTAGCGAATTAGCTTAGCTAAGTTACCTAAACCCGAAGAAGCCCTCTTTTAATGTAGTTATTATTAGCTAAAGCACTGCGTTTAACAGCAGGCAGAAACAGAGTCTGCCACTAGGTGCCGGTGGAAATTAAAGGGCAGCTCTATCGCTGTGAATCAGTCAGTTTGCTGCCCCTTCTGTTTAATATCAGTCTCAGCAGGCTGTAGTTTACTTACCTTAAGGAGTCGCTCTCGTTTCACTAACTTACCACAGGCATCTATATACCTATCCTCCTCAAACACACATTTAATTATCGCCGCTGTCTTTTACACACACAGCCAGAGACTGCTTTAATTTATTTGAGAGCTGACATTCAGACAGACTGGTATATTACCTAGCCAGCGTTAACATAACATTCATAATATTCAGAACAGAAGAACTTAGTTAAGCTATTATAATGTAGTTGTGCTGAAGTCTCTCGCCACGGCAGGGGACAGTACAGTGCTCCAGCTTGTTCACACACTTAAATCAACTACAACCAACACAACGTAAAAAGTACAAAACTACAAATGAGTCAACATTTCCAGTTTAACTATAACTATATAACTAAACCACAGAACCGCCTTCTCGACATCAACATTATCATCATCTGTGACATTAAAACAGCGGTAAAACAAACTAAACACCAACTAATAACGAAAGCCAGCTAACGCTACACTGTTTTTATTATTACTATATCTAGCTAAGTTACAATTTTATTTTATTTATAAGGAATTTCTTTACGTATTCCACTGACCCAAACCATCTTATGATCCGCTATGATTTATCTCGCTATTAGACATTAGTAACACGCCTTTTTAAAAAGCAAGAATAAAGCAAAAAAAAAAGCCTTATTAAAAAAAATATTATAACAACCACTCACCAAGACTTAGCGAATCCGATCACCATTAGTGATATCTCCAGTTAAAGGCGTGTAGACGAAACAGTGTTAATAATCCACAAAGCGAATCCGCGCGCGAAGCCTCCGTTCTACTGGATCTGATTTGTTTTATTGTGTGTGGATGTTAAAGGTCCGTCCGTGCTGAAGCGTGTCCCTTGTCTGAGCCAGACTGGCTCTGTGTTCTGTGGAAAACTCCCTCCCGGCGTCTGACGCAGGCGCCCGGACGTCATTTTCCCCCTACCCGCTTTCCGCCAGGCCACGCCTCTTCTGCGCTACGAATGAGCCGGTGTTCCGTCGAGATGTGCCACCTTGTCAAATCGTGCTACCATAGTGTATTTAAAGGTAAAAAATACACAAAATTAATACATGCTCGCTGTAAAGGCATCGATATAATATTTGAATAGCCGAAAGAGCTGTATCAGAGTAAAACCAAGGCAAAATATAGTTGATTAGAATCCGTTTTATAGTTTTTATTTTTTTTTATTTTTGTTCACCGTTGTAAAAAAAAATATTACTCAAGCAAAAAAATGTCAGTGAGTTTAAATTGTATAATGTACCAAATAAAAACAAAATGATCAGGAAAAAAAACGTGAAAATAGTAAAAAAGAGAGAGAATTAATACATGCGCGGTGCTGTAAAGCAGCACAAATCGACAGGTAGCGCAACTCGACAGAACACCGGCGGGTCTGCTCTGCTGATCCACAGCGCTGAAGACCCGCCTCTCCTGCACAGCGATTGGCTCAGGCTTTACATATATCCTAACACTCGTGGTAAAAACAACTAAAACAACTTTTTTAATTTAAATACATAATTTAATGTTTTACAAACAAAGCAGCGTTATTAAGCGTTTTTCTGAATTACTGCTCAAACCTAGCATAAAAGAGGCGGGGCTTTGTTTTTCCAGAACATAGCCAGAACAGCGGGACTGCTTGTGATGGCTGAACTCTTGAGCCAATCACGGCGCGGAGTGGGCGGGGCGATTGGCAGTACGGGTAGAGGTATAATAACGTGAGTTATGGAGAGGCTCAGCCCACGCCTTTTCCTCCTTTCCGGGCATCCTGACATCAAGTATGTGGTTATATCAACTGAATGTAATGACGACTGTGAAATAAGAATGTAGTAAATATTTTTTTTCCCCAACTTAAATTCCAGATGGTTTTAAAACAAGGAGGTTGAACTTGGGCTGTTCTGTTTTGAGCTAAGTATTGATATAAAACACTTAGACAAAGCAAGTTTTTTAGAAATTAATGTTTAAGAGCATGAAAACTAAAAGAAAACAGAAAGAGAGGGAGTTCATGTAAAAGGCGTAGTCAGCCTACAGTATGTAGTAGGCTGCTGTTGTTTCCCAGCTTCTCTGACTCAGCCCCGTCCGCCTCATGAGTCACAAAACATCATGTACAAGGTTTTACATCACTTAGCACCAGTCATGTTGTTGTGTTTATGAAATTCACAAACTGTCTGTCAAGGCTTACAATGAACTCTGTCAAAATACAGAGTCTACAATTCAGAAAATGCGGAATCTGATGTCAGATTTGATCGTAGAACTAATCTCACACACTCACACAAAGTGATGTTATCTGTGTGTTTCTTCCTGTGGGGTCGTGAAGTGTTTGAGTGGTTTGAGTAGGATAGCCTACTTAAGTGCTCATCTCAAGTGAAGAGCTTTATAAAAGTCTAATGTCTCTTAAAAGTAGAAACACAGATCAGCCTTAACATTAGAACATTTAAGTATGCCCCTCAGACATGTCAAGACATGTGCTTTTTCAGTAATTTGTGTTGCAGAAGCTGTTCTGTGGGGTCAGACCAGATGGGCTAATCTGTAGCACATTATGTGCATCACTGAGCCCTAGGTGCCAATGACCCTGTCAGTGGTTCACTGGTTCACTGGTTGCCCTTGCCTGGAACCCTTTTGGTAGATTTGAACCACTGCATATTGGGACGACCCCACATAACCTGCCTGAAGTTTTGCAGATGCTCTGTCCCAGTGGTCTAACCATCACCATACATCATGTGTCTCTGATCTTATGCCCACTACCCATTTCTCTGTTTTTTACACTGTAACTTGAAGAACTGTTTATTTGCCTTTAAGAATCATGTAGATCCTACCAACTGACAGGTGTTAACCTGATAACCAGATAATAGATGGTTCTTTCTTCACTATATTTTACTATTTTTTTTAAGTCAAAAGAACTCAATATTGGTGGTATTGTGCCAATTTATATAACATTTATTATGGTACTGTATAAGATTGTTTAATGGGCAAGTATCTGGAAGCCAAATTAAAACCAAACCAAACTGTCTGGGTGTGAACTGAAACAAAGCAACAGTGCCACATCTGATGTATAAAAAGTCATTATCATTCCTCTTAAGCCTTGGAGAGAATGACACCGTCCCGTTTCCTCAGACTCAGAAACCGCCCCTGCTGCATTGCTGCTGCACTCTCCCTAACAGCATTATTTACAAACCCACACCTGTACAGCACTGGATTCCAGCGGACTGCATCACTGTGTGCGAATGGAAAACCTCCTGGCTTTTCTTTCTGCAGAACTGAAAGTGAACAGCTTGTCCTTCCAGTGTAATCTCAGGTGTAGGGCTTAGCTGCAGTTGGGGAAGGGCCTCTGACAAACTGTGAGAAGGGTTTACAGTAGACTAATTGAGGGCTGCTAATTAAGGACTGTTGTTTCAGACGGGTTTGGTCCATTTAGAACAACATGTCCTGCTGACTCTTAAAAAGCCATAGTATATTGTCTTCAAGTCCTTTAAGGCCATAGTGTATCATCATGGTTAACCTTGTATCTTTTTCTTTTCATTTTAAATTTTTGACATAGTTTGCATCTGTTTCAGTTAATGACACATGACAAATAGAATAGCTCTAAAATGACTTAGAATATATATTTTTTACATTAAAAGAATCTATCATTTTATTTGGTATAAAATTAATTAGTAAATAGTCACTAAATATAAATGATTAAGTACAATAATGCTTGTATTTAAAATCTAAAAGTATAACAGTACTCTTCTTACTGAATTTGAATGTTTTGGTTGAAAAAAAATGTCCAATCAGGATTTGTGATTAGCTCTTGTATTGGTTGGGACTTCACAAGCAGAACCAAATGCCTAATGCATCAGATTAATTACCAAGACAACAAACAAAACTGAACTGAACTGAATCAACCTATCTGGTTCTGATTTCTTTTTATTTCATGCTAAAATAGCATATATTACTGCCAAAAAAATTGAAGTGCACTGCTGTCAGCTTCGCATTAACATGCTATTAGAGCCTCGTAGTAGGGCTCTAATAGAAATTAGCATTTCTGTACAGGTTGGTCTTTTCTTATTTTGACAGAGGTTTGCTGCCTTAATTGAAGAACTGGGTATAATAGCTGTAGTTTGCCAGGGCATAAAACATTGTCCCATGCATCAGACAGGCAGTGTGTTCATAATCATTGGTGTAATAATCTAGGAAAAAGCTTTTAGAGACATAAGTCTCTATAAATGCTTGGTCAGCCCACCACTACTCCTGTGAACTATTCTGACTTGTGGTTTCTTTACAACAGAGCATTTTACACCAAACTGCTTAGGGTGACATTCTCCTTCAAGTGTTTTTTGATATGTGCTTTTGTATTTATGCTACAGTCCCTGCCACAAAGATATGATGGTCTGTTATTATTCTCTTTTTATTCTCACATGTATTTTTTAGCATAGTATACTTGTATACTATAAGTGCATATATTTTTTTTAAATGTCATTTACAAAAAGGATTCTGCTCTTCTCAGAACCATGTTTGTTGATTATAAGGGTTAGAAGGTAACGATCCAGCCTCATTTGACTGAATAGACTGGACACAGGAGCATGGCAGGCCAGCTGTATCTTTTTTCTGGGGTTAAATTGATGGTATCGGGCTGAGCAGCCTTTCTCTGTTATTAAATGACACCATTAAGTGATAAGTGATGGTGTTGATGTTTACGCCGGCTGCTCTGTTCTCACCTCAGCCGTGGTGTGTTTATTTGTTTCTGTGGTGGTGATGGGGTTGTAAAAACTGGCCCTGCAGACAGTTCCCCTGCGTCCCCGGTGTCTGAGCACGCAGACAGACTGTCCGTGATTAACTCGCTGTCTCCTCTGTGCTTTTAGACATTATTGATGCCCGTCTGGACGGACTGTCACGACAGCATGTCACATGGCCCTGAGTGTTACACAGTCTCCTGCTTAGTCTTCACAAGTGTACCCTGTGTAGCCTGTACAGAGTGTCCACAATTAGCACCGCGGCTGGAATGCAGTTGCTTATTGTCGTAAGAATCTGTCTTTTAGAGCCTTAATTCCTCTTTTTGGTTCTTTCTCCTGCTTATAGGGAATTTGCATTTTAATTATTGGTTCCTCTCAGTGGTTTTCCTATATACTATATGGGATTTTGGGTTTTGGTTCTTCCTTATGCTCTTAGAGATTTTGCCTTTTCAATCATGGTTAGTCTCAGTGGTTCTCTGGGGAGTTTACATGAGTCTTACATGAGGTTCTCTTGCATATCCTATTTGCTATTGTCAGTCTTGGTTCTTCTCAGTGGTTCACCTTCATGTTCTGACAATTTTTTCCTTATTGAGGCTTGTTTGTTTACTGTATTTCTGCCTCTAGCTTGCAGAGTGTTTGCCTTTTGTGTCTTAATTTCTTGCTCTAGTTTTCCTTAATGTTTTTATGGAGTTTGCCGTTTTTAGACTTGGCTCTCCCTCAAAACGTTTGCCTTTTGAGCCTTGGTTTATCTCAATGGTTCTTAAGGAGATTTTTTCGGTGGTCTTACACTCTTTAAGAGTTTTTTTTTCTCATACTCCTTTATTCATCTCTTTAAGCGATGCACCTGCATTTCTAAAAATGCGTTTTGGTATGTAGAAAATTCTACAGTAATAGTAATATACAGTAAAGAAACCCTTAATGTCATAACTAGAGAGAATATGTAGAAGATGCCACAATAAAGTCATCGAGTATACAGTGGCCTTCTTGAAACTGGTGTAACATCTAAATAAGGTACCTGTACAGTAATATGTCTGCCGTGGGTGTTGCAGAAGTCTTTGTGATTGTATACTTATGTAATCCTTTTAAGAACGAGCTGAGTTTACAAAGAATCGTCCTACACACTGTGATTACTTTATTATTTCATTGTTTTTAAGTAACAGAAAAGAAAGGCACATCCAACTCTTGACCCAGTTAAATCCCAAGGAACAGGTAAAGCTAATTTGCATGAATGCATAAAAAATGAAAAAAGCAAACTGCTTTTGTAAACATTGCTTCTTTGCCTGAAGCAGATGTGCTAGCTGTGACTTAGTACCACTTACACATGGACATTAGACTCTTGAACTTGGGGAAAAAATGTTTTCTTGATAATACCAGCTTACCGGGAAATCCATGGTGCATTCACAGGAACTTCAAAAGTAAATCTGTGAGGATATTTGCTAGCCTGGATGTTTAAAAGATATTTCACATATTCTTGCATACTAAACATGAATAATCACTTGCGTTATCTACATCAGTTGTGCATGTTTCCAAATCAGCATTGGCAAAGTCCTGCAAAGTCCCTGTGCAAACATACCTGATTCATTGCACGAAGTGCTTGAGAATTATCTGATGATCTGAATTAACTCCAAATCTCTTTACAGCTGAAAACTATGTTTTAGGGCTGCATGAAAAGAATAATGTGTGGTAAAATCAGTGGTTACAGTGGGGTTTTATTTAGAATGGAAGATTTAAAGTGATTTAATAACTATGGGACTTAAATATGTTTTGGGTATTAAATATGAGTTTCATGAAAAGAATGATGGTAAAATAATGGCATATCTGGCTCTTATAATTTGGGCTTTACACAATACTGTTTCATGTCCAGTACTGATACCGATACTGCAACCTAAGATATATGCTGATACTGGTATCAATCAGTTACCAAATGTATATTTTCCTCATAATGTATATTTTCCTCATAATTACATTTATACACATTGCTTAGCGCAGTCATCCAAATAACATAATGATCAAAATGTGAAAAAAAAAATACTAATAGTAATTTGTACTTTCTTTCGTTATAATTAATCCTGATGTAGCTATTCAAGGCATTAAACTCTGCAGACATATGATTATCTAGAATAGATCCGTACACGTATCTTAATAATATGCTTCGTACATAAATTAAAAAAAAAAAGTGGTATTCCCCTTTAAGGCTAACACAGGACCTGGGGCTGAACATTCAGGGGGTCCTCACATCTCCTTTTCACACCTACTCACTCCATGCAGCTTGTCCCCAGTAAAGAGGTTGGCTGCTATTGTTAGCTCATTTGAGATACTTAGCTTGCTGGCTAGTTAACAATTGTAACAGTTGTTACTTAGGTTAACTACATTTGCCACTTAATTAGGCTTAGACTGGCTATATTAACTTGCCAACCTATTGTAAAGTGTCTGTCTAGCTGTCTGTAGTTTGTTTTTCCCTGGTTAGCTGAATTGCTAAACTAAAAAAGAGCATACGCTAGTTCACTGCTAAACACTATGACATGCATTTATACAGCCCTGATATTTGTAGATACAATACTACAAGGTAGCTTGTCTCTACATTGTAATAAGGTTGGCTGCTTTGTTAGCTCATTTGGAGATATGTATATAGCTAGCTTTCTGGTGAGCTAACAATTGTAGTTAACAGTTGTTACTAAGACTAACTAATTATATCACTTAAAAGAGTTACACATATAGTAAAGTGGCTGTCTAGGCACCTCTATTTATTTTTTTTCTTTAGCTAGCTATGTTACTACACAAATCTAGCTAAAGCTAGCTCACTGCTTAACATTGCCCATGCTTTTATAAATTCCTAATTTTGTAGCTAAAATGGTACAATGTAGCTTTTCTCTACATTATAATAATGTCTGTCCAGTTGTTTTAGTTGATTATTTTTTAAATAAATATAAATTAAAAAGCACACACTGGTTAGGATTAGACAAGCTACATTTATGATCTTCTTAACCTACTATAAAGTGGCTGTCTAGTTGCCTCTAGTTTGTTTAGTTAATTTTCTTATTGCTAAACAAATGTAGCATGAACTAGCTCATTGCTAAAAATTGCCCATTCAATAATAAAGCCGTGGCTTGTCAAGCATTTCCTGCAGCCTCATTATCTTTCTTGGGCTCAGAAATATCAATTCAACAGCTCTGAAGAGGGCTACAAAAATCCTCATAGTGGCCATCCATTATGTAACGGAAATATGCTCTAATAAAGATAAAAGAAGCAAAAGAGCATTAAAACATTCCTCTGGTGAGCACTGTTGTACATTTTCTGTTCTTTTGAAACCTCGAGTTGAGGGAACGACTGCCTTTCTCAATAAAGTGGAAAAGTTCCAGTGAACACTGATACTCGCAAATGTTTGTCTTCTCCTCCACTAAAGAAAGAAGGGGGAAGGGTACAAAGGCACTGAATCAGGCCTGCATACATTAGCCACTCTGTCTTTAAAAGTGTGCCAGAGTCTTTGGTGCGGAGGACGCCCCACACCGAGCACAATAATAGCCCTCAATGCTTACCATCTGCAGGGGGAGAGAAAAAAAGCTGCCGCTGCACGTGCTACGGCCAGCACCTTGCCAATGTATGAATTTATGCACACAGGCCAGCTTCATGGCCTGTAATGAGCACATCAGTATACAAGAATGAATCATAGCTCTTAGCTGTCCTGTCTGTAGTGCTGCACACCGACTTTCTGTGTTCAGACACTGGCATATTGTCAGATTGCAATTACAGGGTCCAGGGATGACGCTCGGACCAGTAAAAGGAAAACAAAGTCCCTTACACACTTCAGCTCTCTTAACAACATAACTTTTTAACAGATTGATTTTGTAGTAGCCATTATAAACCAAATTATCGGATAATTCATTTTAAAGTGCGTCAAGTGCAGTCAACCAGCCAATAAATGTTTGGCGCCTGAATTTAGCTTATTTAGCTTAGTAATGGACTGACAAAAAAAAAGCTTACAGCTACCTAAATCATCATGAACTTGTGTTAAACCATGCTAAGTGGTTAAGTAACCTTATTAAGACTATCGTATGTGGTGTCTGACCCTAAAACTGGACAGATTTCAATTGCAAGCCACTACTACCACATGCTACCTCATGGAACCACAGGCATGGCTGATTAGCTACATTATTCATGTGCTTGTTGTCCAAATCACCCTTTTGAACTGAATAACAATCCTGAAACTGTTTGTTTTCTGGACAGTGATCCGTCCCTGACCATTCGGAGGGTGTATAAGGGGAGCAGAGGAGTCAGGGTGAAGTTTGGGTGCAGATTGATAGCTCCAGCTGTCCCCCGAGGAGCAAAAACAAAGGCGGACAGCTGGTCACCTGTAGCTGGAGCAAGTGCTGATACTGCAACTCTGGACTGCTGGTGAGTGGGAGGACCGATTACTGACCCTCTGACTGCTTCACATTTTTATACTGCTGATAATTGAGGCCATTAAAACCACTATTAGGTGCTGATTAAAACACAGTTATGGGTACTGAGGCAGAAATGTTAGCAGAGCTTTGCTTAGGTGGGATGTCCTGGAAAAGTTGTGCTTTCCAAGATTCAGGATTGGAGATTTATATGCATAAGCTGCTTTGTTGGACAATGAAGTTTTAGTGCGTGTTATGACAGATGCTGCAGTAATTAAAAGGCAATAAGTTATTAGTATAATTGTGTGTGATAAAATGTATAATAAAAAATAATGGTGTATCCTCTGGAATGCAGACACTGCAATTAGACTGGGATGTCAATAATAACTTTATTGGACTTTATTATACATCTTATTATACATCTTGTCCAGTACTTACGGTAATTATGACACTGTTTACAATTTGTATAAGACATTAAGACATGCTCATTAAAAATGCACATTAACTGTGTGAACGCATCCAAGACATATTTAAAGCAGATACAATTCCAAACAAACACTTTAGGAGGTGGTCTGAGCCACATGTTTAAGCAGAGCAAATGCATAGGTTCCTGCAAGATGCATTAGCTATTGATAGACCAGTAATAATTCATGAATTCTTATATTCTGTCACACACAGCGAACAGATTTTACTCTGCCTAACTGGAGACCAATTGAATTACCAAGTGTAAATGTATATAGTAAAAAAAATATATCAGGATACAATCCAGACACTAGTCACATAAAGTGACCAGGTGTAAACGGGGTCTATAATAACACACCTCACCCATTATATTATATTGTAACACCAATGTGCTTTTGCAATAATGAGAAAACAAACAAATTACATGAAATTATTCTAATATTTTATTAATTACTTTTTTTTTGCAATGGTGGTCTATTAATTTATTTTTGCACTGTATCCCATGCTCTCCTAGTTCAATATCTTCTGCACCTTTCTTGTTTCCCTCTGATAAAAACGAAAACACAAACCCAAAGCCAGCAAGTCCATGTGACAGGAGTTTATAATAATAGGAGATATCACACTGGCAAACACTGCCGCTCAGACCAAACAAGCTTGACTTTTACATAGCACACAGACGAACAACATCCTTCCCCCCACCTCCCCTGTAAACCCCGCCCCCCCACCACTACCCAATAACTCTGGCACGTTTTGGTTTGAGGTTAAAGGGAAACTGACAGAGAACCAAGCTCAAGCTCAGTCAGGCCTAAGGGTTAATGTGCAGGCCACTGGCCCCTCCCCCCCACCCTTCCAACCCACTTCTAGCCAATTACAGCTCAGAGACAGGACTCTACTCAGAGACAGAAGAATCCAGCCAGTAATATGACATCATCAGATGCCCATTAAAGGAGAGGTTACTTCTCCATTTTTTTTCTTCCCTTTGAAGAAGAGCTAAAGAAATGTGAAGCTTTTTTCCCCCTCCGGAACTCTGTCATTGGGGGTTTGGAGACAAAGCACTGTTTGTTTTTCTCCCTTCAGACTTTTCTTCCCCTCTGGCTTCAGGAATTGTTAAGAGAAGAAAAAAAACCCTGCTGCTAACAAGTTTTCACAAACTTGACTTAAATAATGAATTGTCTTCTTAATGCAGTGTTACATCAGCATTGCAGGAAAGATGTTTGTTGTATTATTATTATGATTACTCGTAGTAGTATAATTTTTTATCTTCACTCAAAATCTTATTATGCCTTGTAAGCTTTGCTGCTAGAATGCCTTCCTAATGCAAGTTTCGGTAGAGAGGCACCAGTTCTTGTGTTGCTGTTTTCTTGCTTGCGTCTGTGCCGTGACTAGACACTCACTGTTTCCAATAGTCTCTTTCAGTTCCAACAAACGCTCATTATGCTCAGGCTGCCCTCTGTGTGTATATGTGCTTTTCCCTTCACACACTCGCCCTGCACGTCTTCAGCAGCGGAAGGAGGGGGAAACTCTACTTGTTTTGTTTACTTGGCAACATGGTGAGGGCGTCTGACGAACACATTCATCAGTCTGTCTCCCAGGGAATTTATTCAATTTTCTCCATACTGATTAGCAGCCTCTTATAGCTTACAGTTTCCTATATACATGTTAAACATTAAATATATATTTAAATTATTATATGTTATTTTTTCATATTATGAATAATTATAAAAAACATTTAGCACATATAAAAGGCTGATCTCTTAAATGTTTGCTATGTAAATTATAATGGTTGCTGATATACTGTATATCTATACAGTATGTGTGGCTATGTGAAGCATGGTGGTGGCAGCATCATGTTGTAGAATAAACAAATAGGCATGTTCCTAAAATTAAAGAAATAGGTAGATGGTGTAAAAATACAGAAAGATATCGGACTCTAAGCTGCTTTAATCTGCAAAAAAAAATTAAAGCCAGTGAAAAACTTTCAGCAGGACAGTGATTCTATGCACCAGGAGTGGATTAACAAAAGACAACAACAACACTCAACAGTTCAACAGTGGCCAATTAAAATACAGATCTTAATTCAATTGAGAAACTGTGGAACTATTTGAAAATTGCAGGCCACCACTTTTCTTAATCAGCCTAAACAACCTGGAGCAATCTAGCAACACCCTTCCTTCCAGGAAAGATGAAAGAAAATCTCTCCTAAACTAGTAGAAACTCATTCCAACACACCTAAATATATCATTTCAGTAGACAGTGTTTCTGAATATTATTGAAAGTATTTATGCAAATGTTTATTTGAGTGTTTTTTGGATTTGAATGATTATTGATTCAATGATTATGAATGATTATTGTAATTTTCGTATGCATTGGTTTACAAATTTAAGCAATCTGCAGGTGATATTTATAATCAAGACAAATATGATGACATTTAAGGGGGTTGATAGTTTTGCAACACACTGTATATATTCTTTATTATGTATATCATCACATATTAGACATCTCCAAAGTATGAAGGATGAGGATAAATAACATAACTCCCCTTTTAAATGATTAAAGATTAAATGTAATGATTCATATATATATTGTCAGTTTTTTGGCATAATTTGAATCTGGTAGTTGTTCTCATACCATATAACATTTTTTCTAATAAACGGAAAAACAGAAAAAAATGATGGAATAGTATTTATTTTTACATTGAATTTCAATAAAAGCTATGAAGATTTTGTCATTTTCCTTTAAAGCTGACAATTTAAAGATGCAAGTTTTTTATTACAGCAATGAGATATGTATTATGCATATTTACCAAATAAGGGACACTGAGAACTTTACCCCACAACCCTCCCCCCAATTCCTTGCTCCAAGTACAAGAAAAGCAATTGTATTGAAACTGATGGAAACTGCTGGATTCTGAAAACAGCAGTGATAATGAAACTGTATGTAACATTCAGAAAACAGTAGGGATTTTAATCTGTATGGTCATGCATGTGGTTTACTTGCTGGTTCTTCCCCAACAGGGTTGCCAGATTTGTGATTCCCCCCATAGTGTGTATTTTCTAAATGGGTAGATATAAGAATGAAAAAAAAATATATATATAGATATAAGAGAAAAAAAATTATAATTTCAGAATGACACAATGTAAAGAACAACTTTCAAATTAGTACCATTAGTGGCTAGTGTTTTAGTTTGTGGGATTAACATTAGACCTGAAAACTTTAAAGCAAAGCTTTTATTTAAAATATTTTACTTTAATGATGTTGAATGTTTTAATAATATAAATTAGGTCAGATTGACATGTGAACAAAACAGACCTTTTCAGCCAGTGTTTGCTTATATCTTCGAAGGACAATATCCTAAACACACACATACAACAAAAACATACACTGAGTCTGATCTAATTGTAGGCAGATAGATCCAGATCTGATTACTAAAAATAAATCTAAAATTAGTTCTATTTCTCAAACCTCTTAAGCATTAACCAGCTAACCAACCCCCACATCTCTGCTCTGGAACACACTGGAAAGTGAATGGAGGGTCATGAATTTAGAGCCACGGAGGTTAATGATGAGTGACAAGAGGATTAAAATGGCCGTGTCACTCGGGCCTCTACACACCACCCCCCCCCCCCCCCCCCGCCCCCCGCCCAAGCCTGAGCAATCGTTCATCAGCGTCCTACCTCTGTGCACTAATTACTGAAGCAAGCCTTTTCCCTCACACTGGCTATTAGATCAGAGCAGACTCCTGCTCTCTACACACTGCAGCCAGCACTGACACGGTCTATTACATTCATATTAAAGATACTACTAACAAATTAATAGAATAGTTGAATAACGATGTAGAAATAGAATAATAAATTAATAAAAGTAGAAAAATGTGTTATTTCATATTTGGCCAGACATAAGTTTACTTAAATAAACCTACAATATTTGTGAGAATCTTATATGCTTTGGATTATAAAGTAAAAAAAATCAATAGCCAATAGTGGATAACACCACTGCGTGCTTATGAGCTACCACATTATGTGTGAGACTGGGGTTCAATTCCTAGTCTGGGTGACTATGTTATGATACACCAATAAGAGTCCTTGGGCAAGACTCCTAACACTATATTAGCCCACCTTTGTATAAGAGCATCAGCTAAATGTAGTACATGTAAATGTACTATTCTAACATCACTTTAGTGCCATGTCCAATAAGAACACGTATCTACATTCTTTCTATATATATTTTTCTGTTTAAACGCTGCAGCTGCTCTGTGCCCTGTGTTAATAATTCTGGATGAATAGAGCAATAGAAATGCTCCAAGACAACTTGGAAAAACTCTTATTTTGCTTTTTTTTGTTAAAAACTTTATTTCATTCTGCTGTACAGTGATCATTTAAGTCTTTTAAGTCATGTATTATATAGTGGCAGACCAGCAAGAGTGGATATTTGTAACCTTGAGACTTATGATAACCACTTTTGCTTTGAAGGTCTCCTCCAGTGCTGAAGACTAAATTACCCTGATATAGAAAGCGAGACAGTTTCAACTTTTCTGTTCTGGTTGAGCACTTTTACTATACTATATGTGTCCCCATTGTACTTTCTTGTCTTTCATTCTATACACCAATTTCTACTTAAGTTTAACATGTTCAAACTTTCTGTGTTACAGCTTATACATTGTTATAGATTACAACCACAGTGATAGTAAATGTGTACAGAATGAGAAGAAAAATATGCTCAGTCACAGTACTTCACAGTAATTAGAAAAAGCAGGGACGTTCACTTTTATGAGCAAAACACAAAATAATCAAAAACGTATAGGGCACCATCTAACATATATCCACCTCCTTCTTAAGAAGAGGATCTGCGTTTATGGTTGAAGCCGCTAGATTTAAAACATCCACCTTCATGTCCATACACCTGCTTTTACCATTAGGTGTAGGGGTAACCAACACTAAAACACCCTTCCCCAGGGAAATGTCTCAGTTATTAAGCTCCAGAGAAAGCGGACACATCAGTTGCCTGTGACGCTCCTGTGAAGGTTAGCTATTAGGCAAATGTATTTTTTATGTGTTTTTATGTGTAAAACTAGTTAGCTATGCTTTAAATAGCTCTAAATAATATTCAGTAGCCTGTTAGAATGTTAGGTTAGCATAGCTAGCTGTTTTTTTATTAGCGTTTACAGCAGTAGCTGTACGTTAGACTGCATTCACTTCAAATATGATACAACCATAACCCATTTCATATGTAATGACTAGAAATTTAAAGGGATAAATAATAGTGCCATTCTTTGCAAAAGTCTAAATAAAGAAGCATTTTAGTTTTTTTAGTTGACCTTTTAACTTGATATTTAAGATTGAAATAGGTAAATAACCTCTTAGCTGATTGTTTGCCCTGAATTGCATTGTATTTCTAAAAATAATTTGGGCTAAAATACCCTTTCTACCCTTCTATATATTTATATTGTGTGAATGCATAGATTGCTGTGCCATCACAACAACAGTGGAAGTGGCTGATCATTGAGCTTAATTGCAGTATATGGGCTGTATTGACTGCAGAGTGAATGGAGAGTATATATGTAAAACAGAGTGTCTGTGCATGATATGAGCCTTTTTAAAGAATGGACGCATAATAGATCATAAGGGTTCAATATCAACTAACGCAGAGAGTGTATTACCTCCCTGCCTCGCTGTGGCATTAGCACATGACAGACAGGCTAAAGTGCATGTAAATGTACAGGGGTTGTTTTGTCTTATGCGAGGACTCCCCAGCTGTTAATGAAGTTACTGCAGCCCAGCGTGTGTTTTGCATTCCCGGAGAGAGCAAGATAAGGCCAGAGAAGTCAATAGGCCTGTGGAGTGTACGTCGGGTCATCTGAGAGAGACTGCACCACTTCCTCCTTGCTGTGTTTACATGCACTGCACGTGCACCAGAGTCTCCTCCCGCAAGCAGGAAAAGGCTTTGTTGCCCACAGTGCCCGTTTAAACACATGTGATAAGAGCATGGGCCCCTGCGCGAGCAGCCACCGGCCTGTATAGGTGAACTCCAGAAACACCACTGTAGGCGTGACGCAGCCAGATTGCTTTTCATGTCCTGTGAGCTGACACAGAAGGATGACTGTGCAACTTACAGGACAACCCCTCAACCTCTGGAAGAAATTCAGCATGATGAGTTCTGAATGCACTGACAGTTCTTTTTTTTGCTTCCCTTTTACAGTATTTTTTTCTATTGCCAATATGGTTTACAGGAAATCAAATATTAGCTGTAAAAGTATGTTTATTAACATTTTAGCACATTTAGAAGGCTTTACATATGGAAAAATATTTGGAGTTAATTTGCAAAAACATATGAAGATATGTTTTAAGGATAGCACTATTTTCTGTTGTCTTTAATAAACTTTTCATATGTATAATATACTGTATACACTCATCTTCAAAGAAATTGAAGGAAGGAAGGAAGTGTCTGACTGCTGTGCTATTCGGAAGAAAGATAAAAGTTACCAGGAACAATAAACAATAAAATAAAATTACATTGGAAACATGAGCTACATTTATATTAGTATTATGTACTGCATGAGTAACATAACATGCCAGATGTATTGGTATGGAAATGTATAGGGTTCTTATGGAACCAATACAATAATCCATTCCATACAGCTTGAAGATTCACACAAATCCTGCATATTTTGCAGGATATATATATATATATATATATATATATATATATATATATATATATATATATATATATATATATATATATATATTATTATTAACGGAAGAAAATTGTAGTAATGGATTTAGCTTATTCCTTCTTTACATTAAGCCAGTTCTTGAGACACGCCAGGTTATTATAGTGGTAGTACTAAATAAAAAGAAACCACAGTGCAGCTCTCAAAGGATTAACCTGGTAGGAGAGGAAAATGGCAAAAAAAAAAAAGAGGAACGTGGCGAGAAGGGAGTTTTTAAACAATGACAGTTAGTTATGAGATTTAATCTATATTTCAACATAACTAAAAAGAGATATACCTTCTCAGCAGTAGCAGCGCAGAGTTAATGTGTGGGTTTCCCAAAACTTATGGTTAGTATCATTTATGTATAACAGCACCAGTTTATTGACTTGTTTACAACTACTTCATTTTCTTATAAACGCTGCTTCCTCGTCCTGCACGGGGCTTTTAATTCCGGCTAACTTTCCAAAACATCAGTTTCCAGCTAAGCGGGCCGGCACTGCAGCGTGTTATGGAAAGCCCTTGAAACGTCACACTCTCTTAGAGAAAGGGAAACCAAACGCAAACGCAGTTTCCCGTTAAACCAAAGCCACTTCCTTGTTTCTCAGCCGACACACTTGCAAAGTCTACTTATCACTTTAAATAGACACTCAAATAACAACCCGTGTTTGCAGACGCCAGTAATAGCCAGGCCTGCTGCTCTCCTGCCCCCCCGCCTGCTCTAATACTAGCTGCACCTGATTTCAAAAGAACACAAAGCTTGCTTATCGTAAGGAAGTCATTTAAAGCCTCATGTGGAGATTTCAATAATGAATGATCAACAGATTCATGTTTTTTTTGTCTTTTAATACCTTAAGCGACCCGTGTTGTGATGCAGGTCACACGTGAGCGCTCCTGAAAACACATGCTTGTTGTTTACAGCTTTTGAAAGTACACCACAGTAAGGTTGTTTCGAAACACTTCTTCAGAGAAATCCTCACTTCAAAAAGGACTTTATGAGAAGCCACAGACGAGTGAAGAAAACGAATATTTAGTAGTTAAGCGGATTTAGTGCAATCATATAGAGATTCTACAGTATAGACTCATTAAGAGATTAAGCAGACTGGATGGAGCTCATTAATAAAACTATGGAAATTGAACAGATACAGTTTATTGTTGCTGTTTCAGCAAACCCTTATGTCTCTGAAGTGGCAGATAAAAAAAAGGAAAAATATCATTGCAAGTAATTGTGCGCCATATGGTTTATTTTTTTTAAGTTAACACATTGCAACCAACAGCTGCTGGCATTTTACTACTTGTTTAATAAATAAATATATACACTGACATGTGAAAAATCATAGAATAAAAATGTGTATCATGTCCTATTACTTTTGGAAGTCAATAAAAACTCTGCATTAAACCTGCAGGTTATGCGTTCAGGTGCTCCTGCACTAAATGTGTCAGGGTTGCAGCATAAAGGACGTGAGGTGGACATAAACGCAGGGTACATATATTTACAGGATATATAAACATAAACTAATACACTAATAAACAAAAACTAAAAAAACAGACAGGACTACTGGAATTAACAAGAACTAAATAAACAAAACAGAGAACACAGGACGGAAACCTGACTGAGGTATAACACGCACATGACTAGACAAACTAACACTAAAAACACAGGGGCTTAAATACACATGGAGGAAACAGAAAACAGGAAACACCTGGGAACAGGTAATGAGGGGGCGGAGCCACAAATTAACACATAGGAGCACTGAAGACATGGGCGGAGACATGGAGAGATATGGAGAGCACATGGCTAGGGCACCAAACAAAGGAGGAGGGGGGAGGGGAAACATGGAGGCTGACAAGAGACAGGACAAGGGCGTGACAAAATGTGTAAGTGATTTCTGCTTTTTAGAATAGTTTTTTTCTGTTTGCAAGGACAGTTCTAGCTAGAAGCTGGTCAGGCCGCTGGTCACAATCATTACAACCCCCTGCTCTGTCCAGTGTGGTTGGCAATGCATTTTAGGGCATTCAGCATTCCTGGTATATACATGTCACTGCAATTTGAGGAATTTTAATGTTCCATCCATGACTGGCCAGCGTTCAACCTCATTTACAAAATAGCACCTCACTTATAGCACAACTTATGCAGGTGTGAGTTTTCCCCAAGACATCCTTTGAGGTAACACGTCAGTTTACAATACAGCTATCCCATCACTTCTGGCATATATTTGTATATATGCATGTTTGAGTTAAAATAGACAGTAATTAGCCATAACATTAAATCCACCAACCTAATGATGTACTGTATAGCTCTCTGTTTTAATGCTGCCAAAACACCTCAGATCCCACAAGGCATGGTTTTCAAGACCTCTGAAGGTGACCTGTGGTGTCTGGCATCACGGCATTAGTAGTAGATCCTTTAAGTCCTGTAAGTTGAGAGCTGGGGCCTCTATAGATGATAAATGAGCCTTGGTTGTCCATGACCTCTTATGTCAGTTCACCCGTTGTCCTTTCTTGGACCACTTTCTGTAGGTACTGCTGACCACAGCCTACAGAAAACACCACAAGAGATGGCTGATGTTTTGGAGATGATCTGATCTAGTCGTCTAGCCAATACAGTTTGCTTCTTTGTGAAAGTATCTTGGATTCTTTATGTTGGTCCAAATATCTTGCTTCCAACACAGCAACTTCTAGAACTGACTGTTCACTTTATGCCTAATATCCTACCTATTGACAGCTGCCACTGTAACCAGTTAATCAATATTGGTTCAGATATTATTTCTAATTAAACTATTTAATTACAGTGGAATGTAACATTTTAGTAAATTGTACTCATTTGAGCACATGCTTGTATGTAAGAACATGTTCATAATAAAACTCCTAAGCTGTAAATCCACAATTAGTTTGAACTTAAATAAGTTTTATGTACAAATAAATATTTTCAAACATTACCCATTATCCATTAGGCTTAGTTTGCTGTCCTTGGCACCATCTCAGACATTCCAAGTTGCAAAAATTAATTTTAGGTAGGTACCCCTGGACCTATATATATTACATATTTTACACTAACTAAACTCAACATGACTTTTGCAATCATTTAGTCCCCCAAGGGCAATATTAAATCCCCAATACAAACTGTAAAGCGGGCAAGACCTTTATTGTTTTTGACTTACCAGATATGGAAATACTTTACAAGTGAAATGAGTTTTGATGGGATCCATGATGCTCCTGAAAGCATGCCATCCAGATAAGAAAAAAACACTTAAAAACTGATTGGCTGACTCACAGACTCTTTGCAGAGAACAGGCCAATCAGAACCCTCTCTGTTTTGCATGCGCTTTATGAATATGCACATGAGGAGAGTGCATTTTCTTCCTCTCCCTCACTTTCCCTCACGTGATTGGGGGGAAAAGTCTGTATTAGTGTTCACTCTGGCCACTCTTTCTAGATTCAGAGGGATTTTATCAGACTTTCAGGCATCAGGGAGTCGTTATTGATATGCGGTTGACTCCTGCAACTTCCGGGAGACTTGGCAAGTCTGCAATCTGTATGTGTATCCCAGTTTCTGACACTCACAGTTAACGTGTAGTCATTCTCCCCATGCTCCCTTTGGTAAACTTGTAGAAATTATATTTTGATTAACAATGTTGTAGGCTGTAAATCCAGACATCATTGTTTGATTTTTTATTATCTAATTTTCTATGAGTATTTCATATCTATATTTTAGTAAAATTAAATTAAAAAGAAGACAAAATACAAATCTGTTTTAGTTACCTGATCATAAAATGTACATTAGAAACATTGTGCAAAGCAACTGATATAAAAAAAACTATAATTAACTTACAATTTTATTAAGTACATCAACTTATCCAGGCTTACAGTGTGACTGATTGGTGTATTTGTACTAGTATTTGAACGTAAAACTAAGTGAGACGTCCAGCTTATAGCTTTAATTGGAGCCATGCTAAACAAAAGGCACTTTGGTGGTGAGACCTGCTAGTTAACTGCCTTATTGCATCTCTCAGTCAGCGCACCTTTGTTACTGTATACCAAGGGCACGGATGCTGAGCATGAGCGTGTCTGTGTGTGACAGAGGGGTGAGGAAAGAGGAAGCTGTGTCTCAGCACGCCGCTGTTTCCAAGGCTACAGTGATGCGCGGGCCAACTGCAGGTGCCGAGCAACAAGAGCGTTTCCCAATTAGAGCCCCTGAGAGAGGGCAGATAATGAAATCTGCCCCCGGGCAGCGCTGGGTTAACTAAATGGATCCACAGTCATTTAGAGTTAACAAAAGGCCGGCTGGGGAAGTGTCCGAAGAGCCAGTGAAAGAGGTGCTTACCACACACACACAGAAACACACACACACTGCTATCGGTCTTTCATACCAGCATGGGGAGTAAAACACTCCAATTCAGGCAGGGGAGCGTTCGGAATGTTGGTCGAGGGAAGAGCAATTGATCATTGACAAATTGATAATGAAATAATCAAATATGTAAAATATCATCCAGAAGGACATGTCTGATTGCAATGCTATTTGAAAGGAAGATAAAATTTAGACTTACATGGGCAACTCTTGGTGATATTTATTGAGCGACACATGTTGATAATGGTTCCTAATAGTGTTCTGCAATAATCCATCCCATGCAGCTGAAATGTTCTCACGCTATTTCTGCAGATTTTGTGTTAGGGGTGGAATGTTGATTACATGTCCAATAGCATTCTACCTATTTACAATTGATGAAAGGTCTCTCAGTGCAGTCTCAAGGCATAGTTTCTGTGTCTTCAAAGCAAGCCCCCGAGATGGCTGTGGTATGTGAAAGAAGAGCATTGTCCTGTTGAATTAGAATTAGCACACTGGAGTGTGTGTTTAAAAAAAGGTATGGCCACTGGTTGCAGGACCTCATTAACTTAATTTTAGGCCTGTAATAAAGACTAAATGTAATCTGGCATTGTATGAAATTGCACCTTACACCATGACACCAGGCCTTCTGGACATGTGGTGTTATGTGTGGAGCTGTTCATGGTGCCTCCACACACAGATTTGTTGGTTGTCTCCCTTAAGACTTCAGCAGAACTTGTCACTGAAGATGACCTGATGAGATAGGAGGTCATGGCACGACGAAAGAAACCCACCAAGTTTCTCTACTGTCAGTTGATTCCTTCTGGGTGCAACTATTTTTTGAAGATAAGTGTAATTACTGCAAACAGTAAGCAATCTGTCAGTGGTTTTAATGTAATGACTTGATGATTGGTGTATAATCAAAAAGATTTTATTGGTGTGATTTTTGCATTACAGTGAGTAACCACAGACTGAAACTGCTGTCCTATTTTAGCTCCTGAAGTGACACACATACAGCCACACAGTGAACGTGCTGCAGAGTGAGAATGTCCGTGGTCTGGGAATTTTTTTCAGCTTCAAAGCTTGGAGCCAACATTACATTGCATGTTCAGCTGGCGTGCAGCGAGTGAAAATTGCAGAAAAGACTTTCAATATCACTAACATTATTAGTCATTCGAATTAGTAACACACTTTACAGCCATTGCACAGCAAAATTTTACCTCTGTATTGAACTTCTCCTTGGCAGTGAACACACACACACGTGTGAACTGGGGCAGTGAAAATACATACAGTAGAAAGCCACGTCACTACCCAAGGAGTTGGTGTTTAGGTGCCTAGATCAAGTACTGTTTAGCTGTAAACTTTAAGAGAAGAGCAAGTGCTCTGCCTTCACTTACTTTACCCCTACTTCCTGCCAGTCCATGGGTTTCAAACCAACAGTCCCAACCTACTGGTCCCAAGTCCCCTTCTCTATGCCATGGCCCAGAGGTACACTCTTGCCCTAACCACACTTCTTGATGTCCCTCAGGCCTTCTATAAGCCACAGCCCAGAAACCTTTCCAGAGAATCTAAGTAGCAACCTTCATGAGGTCTTCAGGTTCACTTCTGTAACCTTTATGCTAAGGCGCAAAAACAGCTGTTTTTTCAAAAAACAAACATTCAAATAATCCAGAGAATTGACCCATCAATCCTCAGTACCCAAGGCCATAACAATAGGTATTATTTTCCCCACTTCAAATTCCTGTTGGCTCAGTGGATCAATCCAGCTATCTACTGGTCCAAATCCCCTTTCTGTAACCTGTAAGCCCAAGCCCACACATAGAGGTATACTCTCCCATTAACCACACTTCCTAATGGTCTAGGGCATTAAACCAGCAACCTTCCAGGCCTAAATTTACCTCTTAAGACTTTAGGTGCCAGCTTTAAAGGTCCTGAATTTACTTTTGTAATATGTCTGTAATCAGTGGTTGTTTGCATACTCTCCCCACAACCACACTTCCTGTTAGTTCAGGGAATTGATCCAGCAAACTTCCGGGATAAACTTCTCTAACCTGTAGGCCATGGCCCAGAAACAGTTTCCACCCCCTAACTAAACTTCTTAATGGTCAAGGGAATGAAACAAGCAACATTTTAGTCCCAGACTTGCTTTTCAAACCTTTAGCTCACACCTTTACCCGAAATTGAACACAGACCACAGTGTTAAGATCTCTGATCTCTAAGAATTCTAGGCAATACACCACTAGGAACACCATCATTCTAGTGATCTGTACAACCTAATAAGATGAGAAAGCTTACAGTATGAACTGGTCTTAAACCCAATTGACTCCAGACATGCAGTACATTGTAATTTTTTGTTTAAATCATAAAAGTTTTGGCTATTTTTAATCGCCCAGAAATGCCACATGCATGCACATTATATGCATAAATACAGTATATACACTATATGTCACTCACAGGTGCAAACGCAGCTGTGGATGGAGCTCCATCACCCCAGAGAACCCTTGCAGAGTTCCACTGCTCCCGAACTATATCGCTCAATGCCTGGGGTTTATACCCATCTAGCCAGTGCCTGGTAACCTTTGGCTTGTGTCCCTTTCTACTGGCAATACTTTTCTATAGAGATTATTAAAGCTGTGTCAGCAATTTACACAGTGCTCTTTAAATTAGCTTAATATTCTCATTTTAAAAAGGTGTCTGGATACTTTTGGATGTGAAGTGAACTCTAAAGTAACTCCTCTTTTGCCAGCATTCCCACTGGTTGTGCTGAGAAAGGCCTGAGAAAGGGCCGGAGTTGTCGTGTTTGCTGAAGAGCAGCGTCCACACATCCGCTCCCACAAAGGCCCCATTCACAGAGCACCCAGGTTAAAGCCTGTTTCAAAAACCTTGTTTAAGGACACAGAAAAGGAGGTACCGGCCGGCCTGAGGAGACGAGCCCCCGCCCGCCCGCACACACACACATACACACACATATACACAGTGGCTGTTGTGCTGACACTTTCTTTTTTTCCCGGGCTCCCTCGCTCGTTTTCTTTCTTTCTTTTCTTTTTTTTTCCTTCCTGCTGAACAATATGAAGGGAGTTGGTGGAAAGAAAGTGGCCCCTCTTTCTCTCTCTCTCTCTCTCTCTCTCTCTCTCTCTTTCTCTCTCTCCGAGTGTGTGTGTGAGAAGGACAGTCAGTCTGGCTCTGATTTTCCTCGGCGCCTGCCTGCATCTCCCACAGGAGTGCCATTAATCACCACAGCAGGTCCTCTCTCTCCCTCTCACTCTCTCTCTCTCTCTCTCTCTCTCTCTTTTTCACCCATGTCTGTCTATGTGTCTCCCTCTCTGTCTCATTCCCCATCTCTCTCTTTCTTTCTCTTTTTCTCTTTTACATGTCTCTCTCTTTCTCTCTTTTTTTAGGGTTACCTCTATGTCTTCTTTCTATCTTTTCTTTTTACCCCTGTTGCTCTCTTTTTTCATTCCCCATGTCTTTTCTCTCTCTGTCCTCTCTCTCTTTTACTTATGCCTGTCTATGTCTCTCTCTCTCTTTGTCTTTTAACCTGTTTCTCTTTTACTCTCTTTCTTGTATCTTTACATCTGTGGCTTCCATCTTTTTTTTTTGCTTTTTACCCCTGTGGCGTTCTTTTTCTTTACTCATGTCTCCTCTCTCTCTCTCTTTTTTCTCACTCTTCTCTTTACCTCTTGCTATCTCTCTGTTTTATCTTTTTAATTCATGGCATTTAGTTAATATCTTTTCCTATCCTTTCATCCAAAGTGACTTACAAGGTTATTCCTGTTACAGAGGTGGACCAATGTATCGTTAGGAGTCTTGCCCAAGGACTCGTATTGGTGTAGTGCAGCATTCAGTCCCCCAGAATGGGAATTGAACCCCTGTCTCCCACATGATGTGGTAGCTTGCTAGCAGGTAGTGGTGTTATCCATTGGGCCACACCAATATGTCTCTCCTTTTCTCTTGACGTTTGTCTCTCTCTTTTCTCTTTGCGTCTACGCATCTCTTTCTCATTTCTCTTCACATTTGTCTCTCTCCCCTTTTTTCTTTGCATCTGCATCTCTCACTCTTTTTCTCTGTCTCTCTTTGCCTCTGTCTCTCTCTTTACCTCTGTGTGTGTCTCTCTTTTCCCATTATCTCTGTCTCTCTTTTCTTTCTACCTGTGCGTCAATTGCTTTGCTCTTTACCTCTGTTTTTCCTTCTTCTCTTTACCTCTGTGTCTCTCCTTTCTCTTTATTTCTAAGTATTTATCTCTTCTCTTTACATCTATATCTCTTTGGCTTTACTCCTTTATCCCTTTTTTTCTTTGTTCCCCCAATGCAATAGATAGACTTAAAAAAAAACATTTTTTGACTCTTCTAAAGACAAGTCTTGTGTTAGTACTGAGCGAACGTATGGGCACAATGTATTGTTTCCATATCTTTCTCTTCCTCACCCTTGTTCTCTCTGTTTAGCCCTCACCCCATCCCACCCCAACATACTGCTCGTGCCAATGGCCCTGCATACAGGAAGCACACACACAAACACTGCTCGTACACATCAAATTCCACCACCAATCCTCCATTCCACACCCCTTTCTACTCACACCAGTACACACGCATAGCCACAATGTCTTACTAAGTCTAACTATTCATAGTGAGAGCACAGAGGCACTGCAATAAAAGTCAGCCATACTGTAAATACTGATCATTAGGAAGAGCAGTAATGTTCTTTTAATCTGCCGCCAATGAGAAGGGCACCTGACAAAAGAGCTTGAGTTACCAGCATAATTCAAACAGCTGAGTGCAGGCAGTAATAATATCTGCAATTATACAACTCCTTCTTTTCTGCACGCTGTATAATCTATTACTGTTCATTTCATAATAACCCAAAGCAGAGAAGAGTACAGGTGCCATCAAAACTGTAGACAGCACTAGTGGCTCAGGGGTTATAGCACCAGGTCATCTCTGACTGAGTTATGGGTTCGAAATTTAAGTTTAAGAAACTTCCACTGTTGATGTCTTTAACAAGACCCTTAACCATAACTTCTCCATGTGGACCACGATGATAGCTGCCCTCCACTTTGGGCATGTGTGCTCACAAAATCATTGCGTGCACTGACTAGTGTGTATTTGTGTGTTTACTAGTGTTGTAATACTCAAAAATTGGTTTCAAGACCAGTCTTTGGACCATAAACGAGTAGTCTCTGTCTGAACCCCATTTGGAATTGGTCCTGTTTTGGTCTTGGGGAAAGGTGCTTTTGGAAATTGTTGTTGAGACCGACAAATTCAGTGGTTTTTGTCTAAGATAATGTAAGATAATGGGACGTGTCAATGTTCTTAACACGTCCCAGTCTTGGTCTTTGACTCCGACTCGGCTCTAGCGGTCTTAACTACAACACTAGGATTATGCATCCAGCACAACAATTATGAATATGGTTGTGTTATCTTGTCTTGTCTAAAGGCTGGATCAAAAAATGTCAAATCTTCTTACAGTTAGTTTTGTAACATATCTGGACAGAACCATCAAATATCTGCTAATATAGCAGAATAGTCTAAAGCACATGTGTCAAACACAAGGCCCGCGGGCCAGATGTGGCCCGCCACGTCCTTTTATGTGGCCCGCGAGACCTTGTAAGATCTTAGTGTCTATAATAAATAGGTCAGGAGCGTTCTTTGACCAAAAACTACATTTCCCACAATGCTTGTCGATTGTATTACCCGCAAAGTCACGGCTTACTGCCACTACACGGCAGTGTAGTCATTGATGTGGAAACCCTGCCGGAGGGAAGGCGTAACTTCGCGGATGGAATTGAGACATACAAATGTTTATCCCATAATGTCCAGAAAAAGAAAAGTTGATGCAGACGGACGGCTGTGTTTCAAGGCGAAAGACCGGTATGCCTTTTGTGTTACGAAGAGTGTTACTGACCAAAATAAACGCTTTTTAGGAGAGATATAAGTTATGTGTAAATATTTATAAGACAATACCTGACAAAATCTGTTTTAATGACATTAATAAACATCACTGTGACAGCGCTAGTCGCAGTTTCACCTCAGCAAAGGACGAGGACGTGAATCACTTATCTAACCAGCCTTTACTGATTTCTGCCCCCAATAACCCTTTCAATAACCTCCAATAAACTCCGTAGTTATAAAAAAATATGAGGTTAGCAGCGCGCTAACTGACCTGTTTTTAATGTAATTCGAGCAGTGATTCCGTGACGCTGCTCTAAACTGCTGCTGTTAGCTGCTTGGGCTGAAATATGAACTGTAGAGAGCTGTATTATCCGGTTAGTGGGGTTAAAAATCTTTATTTCATACACAGAAGAACTTAAACATTTTAAAAACGCTCCAGACTGGCTCAGCTGAGCTCTGTAGCCCGTGGCTGGCCTGTAGCTCTGACTTAGTAAAGACTGCGGGCTTGTGCTGCTGCTGCAGCTCCGACTAGTGGTTGGATGAGGAACTGCTAATGTTCTTCACAGCTCACAATTTTTGATTTTATATTTATTAAGCCTTATTTCACTATCAAACGTTTTGATCAAAGTTAATATAACTTGATGTCATTTCTATTCACTTGAATTGTTTGGTTCTTGATTGATGGAGTTTTTGGATTTCATAACATGACAAATTAAAAGGATTTATGTTAATAGAGCAACAAGCAAAAATTTTTTTCCATGCAACTGTAATATTTGATTGAATAAATAATATATTGAGAGTTATTTAACATTAAGGAGTAATTACATTCATTTAATATTACATTTGGTTACATTTTATTACATTTATAAGTTACATCTGGCCCTCAGAGGACAGCCAATATGCCAATGTGGCCCTCGGCCAAAATTAGTTTGACACCCCTGGTCTAAAGTGAAGTAAAGTATAGACCAAATATAAAAATATAGGCCAGTTAAGGAATGTCTAAATCAGATATGGCAGTAGCAGGTGCAAAAATTTAAAATATTGGGCCAAATGCAACATTCCATGTGAAAAATTAGCACAGAATTTCTGTTTTAGGCCAAAATTGGCCCAACTGTATCCAGCTGTGGATGTTTTCTGGCTCCTAGATCCAGATAAAGTCATTGCAATCATTTAACAGTTTGAGAAAGGGTTGGGTCTATATTAGACTAATTAGGAAGTATTGGGACCTAATTATCGGGTGCAAAGCAAAAATATCCTATGGATAAGAAACCAGTCTACCACAGGCTACTACACACCCATTTACTCACACATGCACACCTAGGGAGCAATTTAGCACAGCCAATCCACTTTTCCTGTGTGTTTGTTTTTTTTGGGGGGAGAGGGGGAGAAAAGCAGAGGAAGTACCCAGAGGAAACCCACATGGACACAGGGAACACACACCAAACTCTTTACATTCAGTGACAGAACTGAGGATCATACACACACACTACCTGATAATATCACTGTGATTGTTCTAATTTAGTAAACACACACTCTTATAAATTAAGGTGCTATTAATGTTTCTTTGAGCAGTGGCATAAAATAACCACTCCCAAAAAGAACCATGTCTGTAAAAGAGGTTGGTGGTTGTCAAGAAAGTTTATGTAAAATGATTGTTTACAAATCTATAATTCTCTCGTAAAGGCCAAGGTCTTTAAATCTTGACCTTAAATTCCTGGTATTTAGAGGAACAGTTGATGAAACTGATTAATTGATCATGTAGTATCTCACCTTCCAAGGATCACAAAGTGCAAAATACTGAAAACTGGATTCAAGATCCATATTTGAAGACGTTTGTCTCATGTCATTGCACGAAAATCCTTTTGTATAATTTTTAAATTCCAAATTCTGGATAATTCCAAATTTTCTCCCTCAACGTATTTTCTTTCTTTTCATGATTTTTACATTTAATATTGAAGCTGTACATTCACGATTATTTTGTTTAAAAAAGTGTTAAACAAACCAGAATATGTTTTATACTTTAGATTCTTCTAATTACCACATTTTGGTTACATTTGATGGACTAGTGTTCTGTCTTGAGAAAAGTCCTGCCTTGCCCCAAATACCACATGATCCTGAATAGGAGGAATCAGATGAGAAAATGAATAGATAGGTGCATATTGTCACCAAATAGGTGAATATTGTATCCATATATTGACTATTTCAAAACAGTTTTTCTGATTATTAAATCTCAATTGCTTTTTTGCTTTATTTATACTTGCTTTATTTAGACTTATATATTTTTATTCAAAGCACATACAATCAAATAGCTTACAATAGTTAAGAAAAGAACAATGGAACATTTTTGATATATAGTTATTCATTGAAAGGGCTATTTTTTTTTACATCAATCAATTTTGTGATAAATGGAGCAATAGAAATGTTCAGAAATTACTTGGAATAAAATCCTTGTACTCTAACTTCCATAGAAAGTTAAAACAGCTTAAAATAAGTGTAGCAGTTATCAGATCAGTTTCAAATCGGTCAGTATTGAGAGGATCAGTATTGTTATCAGTAAAAGAAGAAAGACTGTGCACAGAAATAAAAGACATGTATTGCTTTACATTGGCTGAAAACTGTGGTACAGCTAATTAATGCTTTTTTCCTGCACAAGCGTTTGGCCATCAGTGGCTGTGCGGAGGCAGTGGGGGAATACACACGCTGTACAAGCAGAGCAATGTTTTCCAGGTCATTTGGTAGAGAAATCCCTACAGCCATTCTATTTCCATCAGCTGCCTTGAGTGAGAGTCCATGTGTACAGACAGGCCGTCTATAGGAGAGGACACCGCTGAGGTCATTTTCTATAATAAGACTAGATTCTCCTCTTACTGCAGCCATCCCAGCGTGCCCTGTTCAACAAGAACAAACATACACACCAGGGGTGCACGTCTCTGACCTCACAATGATTCAATTTGATTTTGATTCTGTACGAATTGATTCAGTGCAATTTGAGAAAATCCAAAAAAATCAACATGATTTGATTCAATTCGATTCACTTTGATTTGATTATTTCATATTTGATTCTATGATAAGGTCAGAGTTTTCTCTTACCGGGGGCAGCACTGGAAGTCCTGATCAGGGAGCACACACACAAACACACACACACACACACACACACACACACACACACACACACACACACACACATACACACTCAGACCAGTATAATTTTCTCACCACACTAAAATTCAATATGAATTTGATTTATAGATTTAGTAGATTTTAGTAGATTTCATAGATTTAGAGCAGTTAAATATATATATAAAATTTCACCCTAATTTAATAACAATTTAATAATTTGATTTTATACAATAATACCTAGTTTTCCTTTTACCCCAATTGGCCTTAGCAATCCTGCTGAACAGACACACACACACCAATATGTTTAAAATGCACACTTGGGACTGAAACAACACTGACCAAATGCTAAATGCCAAGAATCACGGGACAGGAACTAGTAATGTGTCTCATGACTTTTGCCACTTCCAGTGAAAGCTAAAAAAATGACTGCACCGACCTGTGGAAAATATACATGGGGTCTTCTGCACTGGTTGTGTTCGCTCGAACTCCAAACTCACAATAAAATACCTCACAACTTACACAGGAA
This sequence comes from Astyanax mexicanus, assembly GCF_023375975.1. NCBI lineage: Eukaryota > Metazoa > Chordata > Actinopteri > Characiformes > Acestrorhamphidae > Astyanax > Astyanax mexicanus. Next base: position 94,728,354 of record NC_064408.1, read on the forward strand.
TGGGTATTCCCAAGCCATTCCCTCAGGTAGCACTTCATGAACAGTTTACATACTGCTGTCCCATAACTTATGGCGCATTCTATCAGCAGTTGAACAAAACGCTTGTTTTCAGGACACCATGAGATCTCAAATTTCATCACGATTGCATCAGTTTTGGCGGCAAATCTTTTTTATTTTTTTTTTGTGATTCAGAATCAAAATCCAAATTTAAAGTGACTGGAGAAGCTGTTTACACAATAGTGGAACAACAGATAATAACAATAAGAATAGCAGGAAATACCTTTGTGTATTTTTGTGTCTTGTAAACAGCTTGAGATTTATAGGACCAAATGGGTTTTGGAAATGTTAGCATGGAAGATAATTAATTCAGAAAAAAAAATCCAAAACGGATTCAGTTGACTCGTGACCTTCAGCTGGATATTTATACCCCCAACAGGCATGTAGCAATGATGAAACTCGTGCAATAATGTGGAAATCGATAATAAAGCAAAATCTATATAAACTCTATTGGCGCATTACTGAGTGCTGAAAGGCTCCTGAAAGAATGTGAGAATGAACTGGCTTATGAGGGCTGGAGCTGCTCCTGAGCAGCGTGTCATCTCCCCCCACCCAAAACCTCCTCAGCGTAATCCTCCCCGCTGATGAGAATGTACAGGCGCTGCTATAACCAGCACGATGTGTGTGTGTGTGTGAGTGAGTGTGTATGTGCGTGTGTGTGTTTGGGGGCAGGGGGGACAGCAGCTACACTCGAGATATAAACCCTACTGTAATGAGTAACATTTGTGAACATGCAGCAAGGTTACAGAGGTGACACACGCTAGTATGTCACACAAGTATGTATATACAGTATATGTGTGTATGTGCGCATGTATGTGTGTGTAAGTATTTATCTCTTTGTGCCCCCAAATGACACAAACACAGATCATTGATTTAGGGGTGCTTCACACCAAACCTGTTTGCCTAACATTGGACTGAACTGAAATAGGAGGTGTAAAAGGTGCTATGAATGATCCGCAATAAACCAAAATTGGCCTAAACAAAAAGAGGTGGTCTTGGTCCAGATCAAATGAATTATGGTTTGTGTAGTTTTCAGTGTAAAAAAAAAAATTACATATGTTTATGTGAGTTTTTGACTTTCTGGCTATCGTCATCAATTAAACAATAAATTAAAAAGAAGAAACACAACAGTATGGGCACAACAGATTAAGTTAGTGATTCCTGTATCTACTGTAACTGTAGATTAACCCTTATTAAAAAAACATAAATACAAGGAATCCAAGGGAAAGCTTTTACACCTTTTCTGCTGTGTGATTGCGCGCATGCACTCAAAGGGAGTTGGATTCTTTCAGGCAGGCTGACTTCGGTGCAACACCTGGAAATTTAACTCACCAAATTGATGACACACCAAATCAGTTGCACAACTTTCAATTAATAAATCAAACACTCAAAAAATACACTTGATTTCTAAGATTGAATACATTAAAAGATAACAAAAATTAAAAGTTAAGTTTGTTTTAAGCCTGTCCCTACTGTCTCCTTAAGTCTTGTCAAATCTGGACCCTTAGAGATTCTGCCAACCATGGATGGTAAGTGCAGTATTAACCCCCTTGGCAACTGGGTGTGAAAAAAGAGCAGGAGATTGGGTGTGTGAGTTTGGGCAACACGTGTATGGGCAACATGGTGGCTTTATAGTTAGTATGTATGTCTACTAGTGCTGGGGTCCTGGGTTCAAGTCCCTATCTGAGTGAAGTTTCCATGTTCTCCCTGTGTCTGTGTGGGTTTCCCCCTGGGGACTCCAGTTCCCTCCCTCGCACAGTCCAAACGCTTATTTGTCCAGCAAAATTGGATAGTTTCAACTGTCCTAAACTGTCCTTGTGCCTGTGTGTATTATTGTATGTATATAATTGGCACTCTTTCCTGTGTTAATGCCCTAGTGCCTGATGAAGTCTTCCAGATGGATGGTTGTTTCTGGTTGAGAGTATGCTGTGCACAACTGGCTGCTCACCGGTTTGTGTGCATGAGTAAAATTTCTGTAGGTGTCTAGAAAGGTGCTTTATAGGTGTAATTTTATTCATTCATTCTTTATAGCATTCTTTTAAAGCTAGATGAAAGTTGAGGATTGCTCAGAATATAAAAGTATATGATGCAGCATTAGAGTCTCTTGGTAGAACTTTGTATGAATTTGCTAATATATAAAACACTGATTTATACAATTTATATACATTTTTTCCTTTAAGGTAAGGGTTAGGTTAAACACACACACACAGACATAGCACATTCACATGAATCCAGCTTAGCACAGCAGCATTTATGAGCAGTCATATGGAAGCCCATGGAAACACCACCACACACAACACCAATTAACTCTAGTGTGTGTGTGCTTGTGTGTATGTGTGTGAGTGTATGATTATCATGTAGTCCTAGCTCATAGTAGCATAATTCATGCTTGGGTAAATATCACTGTGTGTGTGTGTCTGTAAGAGTGTATAATAGCGTGTAATCAAATCGTCTCCTGCTTAAAACATAACACCTGTAATTCTGCACTAGATAAACTGGCAATAACACATTTGTATCACCCAGCAGAAGAGTGCACAGAGTGTCAGCTGAACAACAGTGTGTGAAGACGTTCACCACCCCGCGTGTAATGTGGATTAATGATGTAACGCCTTCATAATTATTCCATGTAACATGATTACAGTGAGATATACAGCAACAGACAACGGATTGTAATGTCATTAGCAGATAAAGTGCGACAGCTTTGATGATGCTCTTCTAAGATAGAGCTAAATCTGTCAAAGATAAAACAACATCAACAACGACGAAGTCAACAATAACAACAAAAACAGCCACAGCAGCAGCAGCAGCCCCTGTATCAGCAGTAGAGAAGAATCCGGCTCAGTCAGAAGCTGTGCTGCTGGGTAAGTGGATTCCTGCCCCAGTCCCCATTCCTCAGTGTGATAAACATGTTGTGTGTCTTTAGGGGGCTGGGGGAGGGGGGTTAGGTGCTGTTGTCCGCTGGGGGATACGCTCTGATTCCACCCTGTGTCCACCAGCACCAATCAGGCTTACAGCAGTGTACACAAGCTGATGCTCCAACCAACACTACAGTGGATGTTTATAATCCTGATCATCATGTTTTTAGCTGTGATGAAGCTGCTTTGTGTTTTTATATATTTTATTGTTAATAATTACAAACACATAATAAAATATATTAAAATAAATAAATATTTATGCTACCTTATAACTAATAATACTGTTATTACTATATGAAGATTATGAAAAGTACCTACTAAATGGCAAATAATTACATTTAACAGGATGTTACCAGCAGGTAACATTTCATTTATTAATAATTTTACATAATTAATTAATTGATAAGTTAAGTAGTTAGTTAGTAGTGTGTTATGTAGATGTTACATTTTGTTAATTTTGTTAGATCAATAGTTTTGTTATTTTTGTTATTACAGATTACAGATGTTATTATATAAGTTTGTTTTTATTTTATTTTGTAAATTATTAAATTTGTTCATTAGTTACTTGTAGTAGCTTGTAGTTTGTTAAGTATGTTATTAGTTAATTTTGTTATTTAATTAGATCATTAGTTTGTTAGTGATTATATTTGATTTGCTTACTTTGTTACTTCTTTAGTTCAAACATTAGATAGATAGGTAGATATTTAGTTAGTTTTTATTTCGTAGTTTGAAAGTTTGTTATTTCAGTTTGTTAGTTTGTTATTTCAGTAGTTTGTCAGTTTCTTATTTTAGTTTCTTATTTTAGTAGTTTGTTGATTAGATTATTATTTCAGTAGTTTGTTTTACAGTTGGATAGATTATTTCAGTGGTTTGTTGATTAGTTTGTAATTTCAGTAGTGTTAATTAGGTTATTATTTCAGTAGTTTGTTTTTCAGTTTGATAGTTTATTTCAGTTGTGTGTTAATTAATTATTATTTCAGTAGTTTGTTTTTCAGTTTGATAGTTTATTTCAGTAATTTGTTGATTAGATTATTATTTCAGTAGTTTGCTTTTCAGTTTGATAGTTTATTTTAGTAGTGTATTAATTAGGTTATTATTTCATTAGTTTGCTTTTTAGTTTGATAGCTTATTTCAGTAGTGTGTTAATTAGGTTATTATTTCAGTAGTTTGTTTTTCAGTTTGATAGTTTATTTCAGTAATTTGTTGATTAGATTATTATTTCAGTGGTTTGATTTACAGTTGGATAGACTATTTCAGTAGTTTGTTGATTAGTTTGTTATTTCAGTAGTGTGTTAATTAGATTATTATTATTTCAGTAGTTTGTTATAATTAGTTATTTTAGTTGGTTATCTTGTTAGTATTCAAGCTCAGACGTTTGTATAAAATATATTTTTTTACTATTTTTGTAGTGTGTGTGTGTCTGTATGTGTGCTCATGTGGTCCTCTGTGTTATGGTAAATGTATGAGGAGTATATGTATTACTCCATCAGCTTCATCTCTGTAAAAGGCCTCAGTCCATCAGTGGTGATTAATGATCTCCTGTGAGAGTGTTAATCATCTCTACATAACACACACACACACACACACAGACAGGCAGGCAGGTGACCAGGGTCCATCCCATATACACCACAACATCACTCACATTACTGCATATTTACACAGGCAGTAGAGTGCTGTTGAAACAGTATGATTGTAGCAGGGATAAAATAAGTGTTAAAATGCTGCTGAGAGTGAGGCTGGTTTACAGTAATCGTTTTATCATGAGTGTGTATATTATGCTAATGGTGTCAGTGGGAGATCTATTGTTAAGTGTCGTTTGGTGCTGCATTAGCAGGCAGGGATTGCTCAGCTGTGAGTAGAGAATAAAAAGAGTTGATTGAATCTGACACCTGAGAGGCGTGAAGTCTTTTAGAACGGGATCAAGTGAAAAGTCACTCAGTGTTTTGCAGCTTGGTTTACATCACACAGTTTACTAACAGTGTATTAACTTTGACTCACTGACTCAGTTAATACATGTGTGATAAAAGGGAATTGTTATTTAACAACATGAGTTTCATACAGCATCTCCCAGTATGTATATGTGTGCCTGTGTATATATGTATGTGTGTGTGCATCTTTGTTTTATGTAGAACTCTTCATCCACACACAATCAAGCTAATAATAATTATTGAAATTATTTATAGATTTATTTAAATAATTCAACAATAGTGAATATATACATGTGTATGTGTGGAAGTATAAACAGCTATAATCAGCAACATATGCATAAAATCTCACACACCCAAAAGCTATCCAGTAGCGTTGTGTGATATCCAATACTATGCAAATATATGAAATTATTTTCTTACTACTACTATTATTATTATCCTACTAATAATGCAGTGAGGTTCGCTGCACACAGTGACATTCAAAAGTTTGGGCACCCTGGTCAAAATGTCTGTTAATGTAAATAGTTAAGTGAGTAGAAGATCTCCAAAACTTGAATATTTAAGAACATACATCTTTTTGACAGTTTAAGTATGATTATTGTTTTGAGTTAATGTATATCATTTGGACACCCCAGGAGGTTTGAGCTCTTAGATAACTTTTCACCAACAATCAGCAACCACAAATTCTTCTAAACCTTTGTTAAGTACACTGAAAACTAATAAAATGTCCAGAGAGCTGGGGTAAACTATTGGAAAATAACATTATGTTTTTAGTGATTTGTTTATTTAATTCCTAATGTAATTATAAAAAAATCGAAGAAAATTGGCTTGTTATCTTTATCTACATTGTTGAATTCAGGTTTTTCATTAAGTCCCATTAAACTCAAGCCCCTCGCCATAAAGTCTGTCTTTACAGACACTGAATTCAGTCTGGTAATGTAACAGGATGCTACAGTTAGTTGGTAAAATTTTGTCTCTCCTAGATATTCCTCCATGGTATTAATGAGAAGTGGAAGTGTTTACGAACCACAGAAACCACTGCTCTGCTGTTACAATAACTTAAGGGTAGCTGTAAAAGGGAAGGCCAACTATATATCAATGCATATATACAGAATATATATAGAAATGTACATCATACAATAATATCATGTAGGTGTAATGCATAAGTGTGTTCAAATACATTTTCAATATAATCCACTTTCAAGTAAAGTATCTAATGAAATATATTTATATAAAGCGCTTTTTACAACTGATGTCCAAACCAGCTTTACAGAAATGTAGTAGTAGCAGGACAGAGAATCAGACAAGCCATTGAACATACAACATAGAACCTTCAGTGAGTGACAGAGGAGTGAGAAGCCTTGGGAGGAACCAAGACTCACGTGTACCTTGTACTGTCTTTCACATGTAGTATCAAGGCTATTATGTAAGTGGGGCGCCCAACCTCCTCTGCTCAGACCACTTATAAATAAATGTTAAAAAGTCATTATATATCCATATACAGCTCTGGAAAAAAATAAGAGACCACTTATTCTTTAAACTACAAACAACATTTCTCCCAAATTCCAAATAAAAATATTGTCATTTAGAGCATTTATTTGCAGAAAATAAACGGCTAAAATAATAAAAAATATTCAGTGCTTTTAGACCTCAAATAATGCAAAAAAAAGTTAATATTCATAAAGTTTTTAAGAGTTTAGAAATCAATATTTGGTGGAATAACCCTGGTTTTTAATCACAGTTTTCATGCATCTTGGCATGTTCTCTTCCACCAGTCTTACACACTGCTTTTGGATATCTTTATACCATTCCTGGTGCCAAAATTGAAGCAGATCAGCTTGGTTTGATGGCTTTTGATCATCCATCTTCCTCTAAAATATATTACAGTGGTTTTCAATTTGGTAAAATCAAGGAAAGAAGAGCTGCATGTCTAATATATTCAGGTGAATAGCCCCAACACCAGTGGAAGCAGATATACTTTATAAACTTTAATGTAATCTGTAGTGAAAGCAACTAGTCTAATGCAGGTGACAAACCTAGACTGGACAATAAAGTATCAACAAAACATTTATTATGTATCAATAATCTACATGGACAACCCTGGACAATTAATAACCAATAACCAAATACACTGATAAAAATAACATCAACAATAATACCAAAAAACTCTCTCCTCTCCTCTCTGATCTGATATGAGAAAGTGAATGTTATATTCAGCTGCTACAGTAAGTGATTAGAGTTGAAAAAAAAAAAACATGCTGTTTTCCACTCTTGAACAGAAATCACGAGAGCTGTGCCTGAAGTGAGCCGTAAGCAAATAACATGTTTCCTTTTCATCTGATTAATGCATCGCTAACAGATGCTGGCCGGATTAGACCTAGATTAGTATCCTTTCTTCTGTCTCTGTTTTCCACCGCTTGCTCTGCTCTACTCTAACAACCTCCTCTTTAACACCCTGTACAGCAACAGAAACAATCATCATCACGATTTACACACTCAGTCACAGACACATTTCTGTGCTCTTATTGGTTTGAACAAATGTGTTTTTTTTTTTACAGAAATTTAATAAAATCATTATATAATATCTAATATATAAGAAAGAAATAAGACACACACATATATATATTAATTTACATCCCACGTGTAGTTGGGGGCCCTCCCCAAATTTTTAATGTATTAGATGTATTTCCTGCATTCTGGTGTATTTTTAACAGGTTGAGGTTAAACACCTCATTTTACCTACAAAAGTGGCTCAATTCAGTGACTATTTTATAGTCAGACGCAGCTCCCTTGTCAGCAGCTCTAAACTATGCAGCTCACTGGGCTCTCCAGAAACAATATCCATGTATTTACACAATTAAGCTTATCTAAGCAACTTTTAACCTAGTGTGTGTGTGTGTGTGCGTGCACTGAAACACAATATACTTAATCAAAGATACTTTAAAGGGTCACACAAGTGATTTAACTATCCGTTATCCGCTGTTTGGACATGTTTTGGTGCACAAATCTATGAATCTAGCAGCATGGGTGAATCTGCTCTCTCTCTTTTCTCTCTCGTTCTCTCAGCTGCTAGCCCCAGCCACAACCAATCACCTTGCACAAACTAAAAACGGATCCTAACAGACATTATTATATGTCTGTTATATCATGTGTGAGCACAAATAAACTATTATACATATAAAATAAAAAAAATTGATTAAAAAAAACTTTATTTAAATAACAGGGGAATTCAACAGGGCTACATAATGTTTTATGTTAAGTGTGGGGGGGTCTAAACAATTATATAAAATGATTGAGGGGACATTCAGATTTAATGGCTGCAATGCCCATGGATTAAATAGCTAGTTTCCAGGCAGCTCAATGTAATGAACAGATGGGTCTGTTCAGCAAAGGCTGTCAATTACTTCAAACGTAATGTAAAAATTTTAAAAACTGCTGGAAAAATGTGGAAATTAGACACTGGAAATTGATAGAAATAGATTGAAATGTGGCTTTTTTGTCACCAAAACATGAAAATTGACAGAGCTACCCATAGTACTGTAGCAAGCCAACAGAGGTGCGTGACCTATGATGGCTTCTCTTCTGATAGACATTGCACTGTCCATGCTTTCCTACAGTCATTAGTTGAAAATGCTGTAGCATAGCTATTAGCTCCTAGCTATTAGCTAAGCTACATGCATTTATTCTTGAGCTATGGCTTTAAGATCAACATCGATCTGAGTTCTGCTGGAAATAAGCAAGGTGATAGATTGTTCACACTCGAGCCCCGTGCTGAAAAACCTCTCTCAGGATGCTGAAGCTGTGTTTTCATTTCAGTAATTAGTCTCCATTGATTAGCGCTACGATGGCTGTGCTCCAACATTGACCTGGACCCAGAACTCATTCACATCCATCTATCCTTGTAAAGTAAGCTAAAGCACATCCCCACAACCCCTTCCCCCCACCCTACTACCTCCTTATCCAACCATCTATTAACTGTAAGTCTGTTGTTACACATGACTCATCATTTTTCCCCCTTCACAGTTCTGACTCATGTGTTTTCATGCATCTCTGCTATGAACAGGGTGCTCTTAAAACTAAACAAGAACGAATGCCTTTCCAGCCACAAATGACTTCTTCTGCCCGGCCAGAGATCCAGTGATAGGAACAGAAAGCAGCTACTCGTGTTCTTTCTTTCCTCCATAGATACTGGAGCTGCTAATTTAGGGCCTGTGGTCAATAGTGAAGGCCGGGTGTGTCCCCACCCCTCATAACCGCCAGCATTTGGAAAACACACACACACACACACGCACACACGCACACACACACACACACACACACACACACACAGACAAACACACATACAGACACTCTGGCAGATGTCTGCTCATGCGGCCAGCAAGATAATGACAGCGGATTAAAACATCTGATTCCCCACACCACAACCCCCCTCCATCCCCCGACAACCCCGTATGTTTGTGTTCCCTCTTTAGGAAGAATTTATGGGCACTGCACTGAAAAGATAGATTGACTCAAAAGAAAAGGGGAGGGGGGCAAAAAGGCCCCAGAGGAAACAGAGCGGCGGCTAATCTGTGTGGGGTAATTCCTATTCAAGCTAGCGATTCTGGATTAATAAAAATGCTAATTCACAGATATGCAGTGGAATGAGCCCCTGCCATGTTTGCTCGTGCTGTGGTAGTACAGGAAGGTGTAGGGGGCCGGAGAGTGTTTAATTTCCTTTATTATTTGTTTGAATAGCATATCTTGTAGGAATTAGTGATATAATAAAATATCCCCCTCAAGAAGAATTCCAGATTATTTGATTATCTGAACCTGAATCTGAAGGAGACCCCTAAAGAGGTGCTTGAATGTTTGTGAACCCTTTAGTTTTTTTTTTATATTTCTGCAAAAAATATACATAAAAAATTATTTCAGTAGATAAAGAGAGCCCACTTAACCAAATTTGAAAAAAAAAAAGTATATAAGTATATAATTGATAATTTATTTATTGAGGAAAATGATGCAATATAACATATTTTTGAATGGCCAATGTATGTGAACCTATATGATTATCAGTTAGTTTGAAGGTGAAATTAGAGTCAGGTATTTAAATCTAATAATGTTTTAGGTCATATTTATGCAGAAATATAGAAAATTTTAAGCGGTTCACAAACTTTCAAGCAACACTGTATATATGTTTATTTTGCTGTTTTAATTGTAGGTTTACTTATGGTATCCATAATGTAAGATTATGTACTAAAATCATTCATACATTTAGAATATTTTATTGTTTTTGATGTTGCAATAAAATGGACATTAAACCCTGTCTGAATTAAAATGTTGAAAATTGTATCAAATTTATCAACTAAAACTACATAAATTATTTATTTTTTTACTGACTGGGTTTATAAATTTTATTAGTGAAGATATGTGACATTTATTTTTTTTATATGTGTATTATCACTGTGGTTGTAATTTTTATATCAATGGATCCGCTGTTACATTGGGAATTTCCTTTACAAGTGAACAAATATGTCTGCCCAATTGTTGTATGGAAATTAAGAAGAATTAGGGGTTTGAACACCAGTCAAAAACCTTCAAGATCCTTCAAAAGTTTGTGGAGTCCCCTACTAAATTGTTAAATCAATGTCTTCAAGGTGACACAGGTCACCTTCAAATGTACACAAAGCTTGACACAGATAATCTCCACAGTACAGCATTCTTTACTAAAAGAATCAGATTCTCTTAAGTGACCATATATGAGCCCAAGCGTGGGCTACTGGGGAATTAAGCCCCCCAGCTCTGGAGCAGCTGTGCAGCAGTGGAACTGTGTTCTCTGGAGTGATCCAGTACCTTTGGGATGAGCTGGAGTGGCAGAACTAATTATTCAACATTAGGCACTCATGGCAGAATGCAATCAAATTCTCCTCAAAGCAACGTTACAAAATCTGGGGTAAAGTCTTCCCAGTAGAGCAGAGGCTGGTTGTGCAGAGAAAGGGGTGGAGTGAATTTTTATTAGTACTCTAGATCTTGGAAGAAGCATAGGCTGAACAGGTGTGCACATATTTTTGGCCACAAGTCTTTTGCAGTTAAAGAGTTGGCTAACAAACACAATCGAGAGCAGAATGTTGTAAATGGTGTACGTGACTGAAATCCGCTTTCTTTTTAGAGGACATATTTGAGAAAATAGAAACAGACCTGTGTGTTGAAACAGTGTATAATTTCATCAGAGCTGGGATTCACAGTCACTTTGGGCCAGGGGGAATTCAGAGACATTCGATTTGGGGGTGTAGGCTTGAAGTCACATTTGCTTGTCTTCATCCTCCTGTTTTTGCCTCACGTATAATAACCTTTGTTCTCTTTATTGTGAGATTTAACCTGTGCATTGTGTTTGACTGATTTTTTTGTAGGCTTTAAATTAAGGCATACAGACACAGTCCAGGTGATTTAGAGTACTATAAAAAAACACTGTTTCAAATGTGATCTAGAAACCCTGCATAAAGTGGTATTTCTACAAATATGCCCCATTTTTGGTTTCATCGATTTAAGAAAACAGTGAAAATGTCTTTCTTTCAACATGTCCTTACTGTACCTCTGACTGAATGTTGTGCAAAGGACATGTTGCAGTAATTTCCACTGTTTTAGGGCATGGCCTGTTCCAAAATATATTTGAATTCATCATGAATGAGAGTTGTTTAATTCAAAACCTAGAAGTCATAAGCTTCACATCACGCTTCTACGACCTCTTTCTGCCTCCGTCGAATATATATATATATGAGTTACAGGTCATTAACCATCCAATCAGAGAGTTCTCTAGATCTTCATGTCACCATCCTACTAACTTTACCCACTTATTTTCTGTTTCTCTTTGGATAGTAGCTGAGTTCCAAAGCCTAAGTTGCAGTCTATGTTAAGAGTGATTTTGAGGACACAGCTGATGTATCCTTCCTGATGACATCAGTCACTGCAAAGCATTGTTAAACTGTTCCAATATGTATGACCAATAAACTACTGAGAAGGAGTTTTCAAAGGACATTCCTACGGCAGCCTAGGCCTTAAAACACTTTTTTTTTAAATTTGCTTGTTTTATTTGATTCTCTTTGCGAAGTATTGCCAACCTCCTAAGTTAGATAGCAAGTATTTTATTCTGTTTGTTGCTGATCTTTATTTGCCTTAACGGATTATATATCACTCTTTTAGAAAACCCTTTTTTTGGTAGCCTGGTTTTGTTAGCTCCCCTTGTCTGGTTATCAGTTTATCTTTTGCTTAGGATACACATTATCAAGCTCATATGTTTGCTGAGCTTCGGCATTAGCCTATACTCTTTTGTAATAAACACCAAACATCATTTTACTTCTGCATACACCTGCAAGTCTTAAATGTTTTTTGTACATTGTACAATAAGAACGAATAAAAAATATTAAATATAATTTTCTCAGTTTCTTTTTTTTGAACACATGGTTCTTCACACTTTTGACTTTTTGATGTTTGTGTAACTTTTTCAATTGAAAGTACTTTTGTTTTGTTTGACGTATATATAAAGTCATTGCTGTTAAATGAAAAACAAGTATCTCCAAAGGAGAGGGATAAAACTTTCCTAATTTTCAATGGTAGTCAATGTATTTTTTTTAGGTAATTGTAAATAAATTCTATTCTATCATTCTGTTCTATCATTCATTAAGAATCTTTGTTCACATTATGTAGTAAACTAAAAATGAATTTTTTTCATTGGACAGTGACGATATTTTGGGTCATCAACTTATTAGTGTTGCAGTAAGAATATGGAAAAGGACATTTGTTTGGAAAAAAATGCACAGCTTTTATTTTATTTATAAATAAAAAAGGTTTAATTTAGCATTTGAAGTTGCAGTTCAGATGAAAATGGTATAATTTTGTAATTTAGTAGCTGCTTTTTCACATGTATGTTAAAGACCACAGTAGTGATGCATGAATAAATTAATATGCTTCTTAAATTACACACATTCATTACATTTACTTCTTCCCGGTAAAAATGCACTGCTGTGAACCTAATAGTGCTCGTAGTTGCCAAAACACTGGGTTTCAGTCATTTGAAAAAGCCGCAGTGGAAGTAAATAGCTCAGCTCCTGCAGTCTCTCAGCAAAACACATGCCAGGTGCACACATGATTACACAGTTCTAATCTGAACAGTAAACAGTAGCAGTGCTGCTAAATGCCTGTTTACAGTGATTGTAGTGATTTTTGGTGCTATAAAGAGATGTAAGATCCAATAAAGTACAGTATTGATCAGTATAATACGTGTAGTAAAATGATGCCAGTGTTTACTACTCTGTGAGGACATAACATCACGTAGCGTTCACATTACTGTAATCTAAACCCTAACACTAACGATGTACGCGCTGTTTATACCTCGGTATATTCTAGCTCTAATCTGTGATCTGAATGGTAAACAGCAGTACAGTAGTGCTCATTACTCTTAGCCTAAAGCTTTGCTCACACTTGACAGGCCAGCACCAGAAGCTTGCCTGTTTTACTGGCTTTTTCAGCAGCTGAATGGGGGCAACACCGAGTGTCAAGCATGAGAAAAGCCAGGATTGTGAAACTGTTATTACAGTCTGAAAACAGTCATGATAGTGAAACCAGAAACAGTGCGCTGGTCTCATCATGTGTGTGTTTCACTTGATGGGTTCTTTTCACCATGGGAACACCAGACTTTACTGGGTTGGTTTGATCATGCAGTCACAGGTGGTCATGATGGATTTGGGGGGTATGGGGTTATTTATATTTATGAGGAACCTTCTATATGTAACACGAATGCAATCTAGCCACGGAGGTGGATGCCCACCGATGGTGGATGGCCTGTTCCCAGTGTTACTTGTTCAGACGGGTCAAATACTGTAAAAAGACTGTAAAGTGTGTTTCAAACTCAAATTCTGATTCGATGCTTTTCTTTTATATACAATTAAATGAAAATTCATTGTCTAAGAAGTAAAAACCAGAATACTGAAATTGGGCAGGCTTTCAACATTCCTTGATCTACAGTGTCACATGTGTACCAGGAATATGTCATAAAAGACATTATCACCCACAGTGTACAGTGCAGTGAGTGGTAATGATTGTGATGATCCTGTGGTGTCTGGCTAGAATTATCCATGCAAACTGGATGTAGAAATTTTATCCACACTTGTATGTCATGTAGGTGGCATCACACATACAGTATATTTTGCAGGTCAGTGCAGCATTCTTTAGCTTCCATAGTACATGGCAAAAGTCATGAACATGATACTACTGCAATGTATATACAGCTCTGGAAAAAATAAGAGACCACTTAAAATGATGAGTTTCTTTTATTTTATTAACTTGAAAACCTCTGGAATATAATCAGGAGGAAGATGGATGATCACAAGCCATCAAACCAAACTGAACTGCTTGAAGTTTTGCACCAGGAGTGGCATAAAGTTATTCAAAAGCAGTGTGTAAGACTGTCTAAGAAATGTTGTCCATAGTTTATAGAATAAAACAACAATGTTCATTTTACTCAAACATATACCTATAAATAGCAAACTCAGAGAAACTGATTCAGAAACTGAAGTGGTCTCTTAATTTTTCCAGAGCTGTATGTTAAACTAAAATAATTTAACCAGTTTTTATCGCATATTTTCAACTAAAATACTTATATTTGTGGGTTTCTTTGGTCGCTTGTGCCACGCTCTTGCCAGTGATTCTCCTAGCCCTTATTTTGAGTGTGCCTCTGAAAAATGTAGCTCTAACATTCCCCTATCAAATCAAGCCAAACAAGAATCAGGACACCAACTCCCTCTAGACGTGAATGCACAAAACACAGTGGTAGGACTAAGTGGTAGGTCCAATGGGTAAAATAGGATTGGGCCTTAGACAAGACTCCAAACACATCCATACATTCACCTCCCTATGCCACATCATTTAAACATAACATAAGCCACATTGGATAAGACTGCCAGCACAATGCAATAAATGCAGCTGCTGTAATACTTACAAAATCTAATAATCAGAATTTACCTTTACCAACACACATTAACACATTAATATAAAAAAGAACATGATACTTTGGTTATTTTTGTACATCCATCCATACACATGTGGCTCACACTGACTGCTTGGCTGTACAGTTTTAGTCACACACTCTATTCCAGAAATAAAGCAGGCTCCATCATTAGCAGCAGCGCAGAACCGCATAACTCCCTCATTGCCTCCATGAATATTTGTGGAGTGAGATGTGCGAGCCGATTGCTGTCAGGCTGCCTTTGTTTATTTATTACGGACTGGGAGTGATTGAGGCAGTAAGAGAGAGATCACCTAAAATAAGACTTTGAGCGCAGGCTGTAATTTCAGGATCGAGTTGCCTGATGACGAGAGCCAGCAGTAAGACTGAGGATGAATGGTCTGTTCCTTTCTGAGTGTCTGAGTGTTCCCTCAGAAGAGAAAGGCAGAGCAGGACAGTGTGTGCATGTGTGTGTATGCGTGAGTGTGCGGGGGAGTTCTGGTGTGTGTGTGTGTGGTGGGGGTATAATGAGTTGGCGTGAGTTTGATTTCACCACACTTGTTTGGCCATGGCTTTGCTTTATCATTAGCTCTTTGTGTGCTGTGAGCTTGGTCCGGGCGCAGTGAATGCATCGAGGGTTGAGCTGAGGACAGTGGCGTCCGGTGTCCATTTCAGACAGCCTCCATAACGGGCAAAGAGCCAAACACCAAATAAAGTCATCTTGTCAGTGACGATTACAATATCACCATGTATCTGCAGTACCAGTCAAACGTTTGGGTTTGGATACATCTTCTTATTTAATGCTTGTTTTTCTTTATTTCTTTTTTTAATGTTTTTTTTCTGCATTGTAGATTAACATTAAAGACATCAGAACAATTAAGGAATATAGAATTACATAGTAAACAAAACAAGTGCATGTCCTCTACATACTCCTGACCTAAAGCTGGTCAACTGCTGAGAAGATGATTTGAGGTAATTTGGGATCAGCTGGAGCTCAACTATTGTTCAGCACCTCCATAAACTCCTTCAAGACGCTGAGAAAACTATTCCAGGTGATTCTCCCTCATAAAGACATTGAGATTTAAAAGACCAAGAGTGTGCAGATCTGTCCTCAAAGATAAATGTGATACTTAAAAGAAACAACATTTTGTTTATAAAATTATTAAATTTCACATGTGTTCATTAATATACTCTTCAATATTACATTTATAAATAAGAAATTACATTAAATGAGAAGAGGTGTGTCCAATTTTTCGACTGGTGCTGTACATTTTATCGCTCATATGTTTGGACTCTGGTCAAAAGTGTGAAATCATCATTCTCACTAATATGCAACATAATTATTGCAGTTGTATGTTTTATATGATTGTTGTAAATAATGTCAGTGCCATATTGCTTCATAGATTACAAATTAGATTATATATTTTTTACCCCATTTAATGTTAAAAAAAGAAACTCTTTATTTATTTATTATTATTTATTTTTTTCCTTTTTGTTTGATTTTTCCTTTTTTTTTATTTAAAGGTTTTTAAAATGGACCTCCTATGAAAAAAATGGAGATTATGCTTTTTTCCAAATACAAAATCACAAGAATAATAAAGTGTCTGTTAAAGAAAGTTACATTGTTTTTAATTTATCAAAACCTTTTCTTTATCAAAACTATAATATGTTAAAAATATATGTTTATTTTTGAAAATGCCACCAAAAACAAGCAGTATGTATGTAAGTTATTTACGGATTTAGCTACGGATTGAGCTACGGATTTGCTATTAAAAGACACAGTGGCCTATAGAGGATTTTATTAGCTTAATATTCCTTTCCCAAATGGTAGAAATGGCACAATCAAATGTGTTCAGTGATCCGGAAGTTAAACCAGTTAAAGCAGTTAAAGCAGTATTGAGATGAAGATGTACTGCATATATTTGTATGTATGTACTAATGTCTATATACTTATTAATACTGCATAACTAAATGACTGTTGTAAAGATTGGCTACCCTGCACTGTGCCTCACTGAAATAATAATATTCCAGCCTGAAACACTCCTTATAACATCAGTGTGGGTGGGTGCAGCTAAATTAGCATTAAAGCTTAATAATGGTTGTTTTTTAATGACATCACAATAATTTGTAAAGAAGCTATGCTATACATGCCTGCAGTCATCTCTGAAGTGCGTAGTTCCTTTATGAGTGGGAGTGCTGCTCTCGGGTGGAGGCGTCAGATGATATATCACAGTGATGTCACGAGGAGTTCAGGACAAACCATGCCTTTGTTTCCTTTGGTCCTCACCTGCAACCAGAGCAGGGCTGGCCCGCCGCCAGGCCTGTTGGCGGGCAGCCCCTGAGAGACAGGACCCTGCGTTCCCCGGGCTCAGAGTACAGGAGGCCCCTCCGGAGGATTTGCAGGCCTCATAGGATTAAGCTCCCTTTCTTTACACAACACTGATGGGGATAAGGAGGCTGTGCAGCTCCGGATCATTCCAAAGCTTTCCCAACACACGGCTTCTGACGCCAACAAGCAAGCCTCTGCAGAGATGATCTCCAAAACAGCTGGAGAGAACACATGTGTCCCGGGAACTTTGTTTTAAAAGCGCTTGTCATATTAGCATACAAGAAGTGATTTCAGGCTGTAAGATGAACCAGTAGGGCTGGGCAATTTGAGAAAATCTCCCAGCATGTTCTAACTGTTCCTCGTGTTTTACATTCCAATCTTAAGATAAATAATGGTGCTGCTTTCCTTGCACCCTGAGGCGGCAGGCCGATGTACCCTTAGACAACACAAAAGAATTCAGCGGAAAGTTCTCCAGCAACCAAGGTGGCGGGTACATTACTCCACAGACTGTACTCTACTACTGTACATTTTAGGGTTGCAACGGTATGAGATTTTCACGGTATGATAACCGTCTCAGAAAATACCGCGGTATCACGGTTATCACGGTATCACAGTTTGTTACATATATTATTAAACTGTCCCTTAAAGAAATTACAACAAAGGTTTTTTGTTCAATTAACTATTTATTGTAGAAACCTGGAACAATTATATAGATAATAAATAAATAAATAAATATATATATATATATATATATATATATATATATACATACATATATATACATACACACACACATACACACACACACACACGTGTCACACATTACATGTACTCTAAAAAGTAAAGATCCTGTATTTAAAATATTCAGTACAATTATTTAAGTTTAAATTATTTAATATCTGATAAACTGAGCCTGGGTCAGTGTCTGATCAACAACTGTTGTAAACGTCCGTTTTACTGCCAAGTTGGTATATAAGCAGATACTGCAGAAAGAGGGGATTTATTTCTGACATGATCCTCACAATAGAGATTTCCATTTTAAGGCTTTCACACCGAGTCTGGTTTTAACTTATGAAAAACAGGCACGTCAGAATGTGAAAATGAACGCATGTAGATGAATGGCGTCTTTCACATCCAGTCCGGCCAGGACCTTTACACAGACACGTGAATCCATCGTAGCACGCACTTCACGCCTGTACCCAAGTACCCAAATTTCGGATAACTCAGCGCTTTTGCGGGCGCTTACCGCATGGGTTGTGCACGACTACAAAGAGGTTTTATTTAGGTTCAGATTAAAATTATAAACTAAACACATACTTTGCGCTGCCGTGTTCTCGGAGATGGAAGAACAGGTTTGACGTATGTCCATCTTTAGCTGTGACTGTGTACGGCCACATTGATTACAAATCGGATAACCATCCTCGGGTGCGTTCGGCGGGTCTCCGAAATATTCCCACACTGCTGATTTTAGTTTAGCCTTTTTTAGGCGGACGGAGATTTGTTTAGTCTGATGCACTTTCTGCTGTTCTCACCGCTGTGTGCTGAGCAGCTGAAGCGGAGCAGAGTTGCGCATGCGCGGGTGAGTTTCTCCGCTGGCTTGCCTTTTACCGGTAATAAGCAAACACACACGGTATGATAACCGTGCATTTTAATACCATGGTATACCGTGAAACCGGTTACCGCTGCAACCCTAGTACATTTATATGCCAGCGTCTCAGCATGACGCAATCTGTAAACATGCCCAGTTTCTCAACTGTTAACGACTGTAACATTATCAAAATACTGTGCCTTTTAATATATTAATTATTAATGTTTCATATTTGTGAAACTTCAGATTACACAGAAATCATATTTTCCCTTTTTAATCACTTTTCATTTCCTGTCATTCATTCATCCACCTATTATGGCAAGCTGCATCACAGGGTGGACAATTTAAGTGGCATTTAAAAAAAAAAAAAAACATTGTTACACTAGATTTGCTAACTTAAGTCAAATTAAACAGTGTGATGATTGTAATGTCTGTCACACCTGGCGCCGATGGAGATCCCAGCTCCGGCATTGTCCAGAATGCACCACACACTGACATCACTCATTTAATCCGTCACATGACTGATCACATGACACCTCCCAGACCACATTCTCCTGAATATTGATTTCACCTGTTCACCACAATATACATAAATATACATTAATACATTAATATAATATATATTTTTTTCTGTCCATCTTTACAATGCAGTCTCACCATTTTTGGTATTTTTCCTCTGCCCTTCATGTTTATTTTCTGGTTTGGGCCTCTGGTCTGTTTGTGACTACGATTTTCCATTATTAATAAAGCCCTTTTATTTTATCTGACTTGTCTCATCCTAGCCTAGTATTGACAGTGTCACTGATGTCAAAGGTTACTTTATTAAAGGGGCGGACAAGAAGTTCTTGGACATATTTAAATTAATATTTCTACATAAAAAAGCTTAATATCTTTAAGAAAGTATGTATATTTTTACAAAGATTTTTTGTTTTTTTGTCAGCACTGATAACTTAAAACATAAGACACAAAAGACACAGTATTCTTAAATTGACCACCATTGACAGATGTCAAACAAACCTTCTTACATATGCTATTTATAACTACTCTCTCTCACTCCAGTCTGTACTAAAAACTACATTACTTTCTTGAGGTCATTCTCAAGAAAGTATTCTGGGGTGCAACACTTCTTATAACTTCTGCGTGAATGGGAGAAGCCAATCTGCATTATGCTCAGTCTACAGATTTATAAATATGTTTAGTTTTTGTTTCTATATAGATGTATATTGTTTCCAACAATGTTGAACATGTTCCTAACTAGGCCTTTTATATCTACTAAAATGTTGCTACTTCAAAGATTTCCCCTACTGCAGCAATTTAGCATCCAATTCGTCACATGAGAGCGCAGATGTAGCTGCAGATATCTCGCTCAGATACCTCTCTAAACATGTGCACCTCTACCAGAAACCCTTTCCCCAGCCATCGGCCTTTCACCACAAGCGGAAACTAACAACAGTTGAGATAAGAACGCCATTCGGGGCTGTCAAACTAAATCATGCAAAAGGAGAGCGCTCAGTGGCGCACAGTTTCTGCTGGTCATCAAATATGCAGAGGGTTGCATGGTGCCTCTCCACCAGCTGTGGCCAAAGGTGAGACTGAGCTGAGAAGGATGGCGTTTCGGGTCCCTAAAAGGTCCCTCTGAGGTTCGAAGGCTCAGGAAAAGGCTAATCAGGTTAGAAAGAGGCCACTTGAGGTTTGCGGAAACCGAGCTCAGGTCCCAGATCAGTTTTTTCGGAAGCACTGGCGCTGTTTAAGACAGTTATGCTCTCCTGTCAGATGAGGTACGGGTTCTTCTTTGATCTCTCCCCTCTAAGCTTTGATCAGGGGCTTTGAATACAAACGTGTGGCTCTCATTTGGACATTAGGCAGAAGGGTGGAAAGGAAGAGTCTGAGTGGAGTTGAAATACAGCCTCGCCTCCTGCTCTTTTGTGCTCTGGGCATTTAAGCAACAGTTCTTTTAGCCGGATCTCAGAGTAAAGTGTAGCGTCTCTAGTCAAATTCAATTTAAATGAGAGATTTAAGAGTTTAGATTCAATTGTTTGTTTTCAAGGGTGGGAATGGTAGGTTCGATCCTAGCTTTTTGATTTGAGGTTAAGTGTCCACATAGTAGAGCATCCTTTATACTTTTCCAAATAGTAATAAATTACAGAGCTCTTTGAACAAATGTTTCAAGATTACCACAGCAACCACTTTCTCGTATTGAGATGAACACTTGTTATAGCATAGCTACTGCAACCACAAGGCAACAGCATAGCAACCACATGAAACAGCATGGCAACTACCAAACAATCCCTTAGCAACCACCTGGGATACCACAGCAAATATTTGCCAATACCCAAGCAACCATCTTGCTTCTATTAAGCTATTCAGTTTTATATTTTCAGTGAATAACAGAAATGCATCTGTAAAAACACATTTAAAAAAATATTGATTGCGAATAAAATTACAAATATATATTTACAGTGACATGCCACATGTCATGGGATAGGAGACTCCTGCATTAAACATTGATGAATAATCGCTTGTCTGTTTACACAGACAATTCTAACCAGTTGCCATTGGTCACAATTATTATTATCTGTGACTGTTTCCACTATTGGACAGGCAAGCTTCAGAACTGCACTGAAATGATGGAAGATGGCGGCCTAACCAAAGAAGGGCCACATATGGCAATAAGTAGTAAAAAAGTGACCTACAATCAACTAAGATGAGTGATGAGCTGGATTTAAGTATATAGGAAAAGCAGCAACTACTGTTCAGCACCTCCAAAAACTCCTTCAAGACGCTGAGAAAACTATTCCAGGTGACTCTTACTCATGAAGACACTGACATTAAAATACCAAGAGTGTGCAGATCTGTCCTCAAAGCTAAATGTGCTACTTAGAAAAATCTTGTTTGTTTAACACTTTTTTGTTTACCAAATAATTCCACATTTGTTGCTCTATAGCTTTAAAAATGTCTTCAACATTAAATTTACAATATAAAAAAATTAATAAAAAGAAAACTCTTTGAATGAGAAGAAATGTGTGTTGAAACTTTGGACTGGTACTATAAATGATGTACTCTGAAAATGTTTGATTAAGAATAATGTTATTTTTGCTATATTGGCCCATCTCCATTTATTATTATTGCCTAACATGAAATTTGTTAAACCTGCAAAAAAAATCCTAGTGCCTGCCAAGGACAGTTGCTGGATGATATGAGGATATTTCAAAACACACTACTTTACAACCTGCAGTTATCACTCACATCACAGCTGAAAATAGAACGTTACAAAACCTTCCTTGGCAGCCATTGCTATGGAAAGGATTTCTCGAGACGACAATTAACCGTTCTGGAATGTTTCGCCAGACAGTTGACGGATCGCATAAATTGGTTGTGAAGTAAGTGGCGGAGCGGGGCTATGCTACGAATATTTTGCAAGCAGCTAAATTCCTCATGTCCATTTCAAATTCCAATCTTCTTGCCACCGATGCAGCTGGAGCTCCAGTAGTGCTGATCTATTGCATCCCTTTGAAATATATTTCGGAAATCATGAGCAAATTCAACTGAGCTAAATCTCCCCTGATTATGTGCAGCAGTCTGCCTGCTCTGATAAAAAAAAAATACTGCTGTCTCACACGGCCCTCACCACCCCCATCACTCCGAAGCAGAAGAACACAAAGCACTCTTCTAACATTTCTCTCAGCAGCTAATAGCAGCTCATACCTACACACTCCGGATCCATTTGGGCTAAAGCTGGATTTAACAGTGAATGGAGATGGACCTCCTGTAGGGATGGTGCGATTAATAGTATTATGATATATCACATTAATGCACTTGATGCTAATTATTCTGCTGTACATGTTAATGGTCTATATAACTGTGTTGGACTTAATGTGCTTTTAGTGTTTAAGCCCTTTTTTTTTTTTTAGATAAACAGTCGGGATTAAGCAAAAATGACTACCACTAGAGCTGCATGATGTGGATCATATTGTGATTAAACTGCTTTATATGGAAACTGTATATGGAAATATGCCTTGTATTATATTATACATATTATACATTATATATCTTCGCTGTCCAATGAAAAAAACAAAAAAAAAACAGCAACTTTACAGAAGAGAGGAAAAAACTTCTAAACTTTTAATGGAATTCAATGTAAAAAGAGTTTATTTTAGGTAATTTCTATTGGTCCATTCATCAAGAAATTTTGGCACAGTGTAAGGGACAATGTGTCTGTTCAAATTATGTAGTAAAATAAAAGGAGATACTTGTTTTTTTTATTTGACAGCAACAATATGCGCAACTAGGAAAATCAAATAAATCACAAATGCTTTGACATGACTGTATTCTGCTTTTCAATGGCATTTCAATGTTAATATTTTCAATACCTTATGGCAGACACGTAGAAGAATTAACCGGTAGTAAACTAGCAAACTTGATTTTGTAGCATTGCTGCGAGGAGCATTGCTCCCAGACCATCCAAATCATCATACCAGAGAACACAGTTGCACTGTGCCACAGCTCATTGCTGGGGGATTGAAACGCTCAAGCTCACAGCTGACATTAGTCATGGTGCCAACTTTGGTGTGAATTACAGGTGGTGTTGGGGAGTCTGATCCCCTAATTAAGACCTGAACTACCCCCCAAAAATGGGGTAAAAACAATAGTTTTATATATCCATTTTATCTATAATGTTAAATATTACTATACATTTACAGTATTAATGGCAGGAAAAATATTGTAATACAAGATTGAATCATACCTCTGATTGCGCACTCATGGGTCACATTGCTTGTGATTTTTTGCTGCTAATTCACTATTTCAGCTTAAGTGGTGCTAATTTAGCGTTCCACCTTTAATGCTGCTCTGATAACACTTAACATCCTTAGCATTTAAGGTGAAACAGGTTTTTAAAACAAGAATCCAGATTTAGTTTTATGTGGACTGTTTTTCGTGTCTGCACAACATAAGCAGAAATGTAAAAAACAATAAAGCACTTAACATATGATGTTACATACGGTATGCACCTTTTTAAGGTGGGAGGGAATTGTGTTTTAAGGTGGAAGGGAAAGTGTGAACAATAAACTAAGCTTCGTACTCTGGTGGCTTTAGTAGAGAGGAATAAGTTGCTCCTATGAGTAGTTGAGTAGTACAGTAAACTCAAATAGTCATGTGTGTGATTTAATAGATTCTATTGGCAGTACTGCTCTACAAGGGATTAGACAAGCTGTGTGTAGATGTGTGCATTTGCACATTTGTGTCAGCAATGGGTGCAGCTTAAAGTAGCTGAATGCATTCATTAGAGGAGGTATCCACAAACATTTGGACGTAGCGTGTACTAAATGTAAACATGTCCGCAGAGCTGAATAGTGATTATGCTGATGATAATAAAGTTCTAATTTTAGCTCCAGTGTTTAAAAAAGAGCTGCCTGAAAGCAACAGGTGACAGCTGTGTTCAGCAGGCCTTGAAGGCATGATGCTAAAAGTGCTGACAGTGTGAATACTCCAGAGTGTTTCCTTGTTTATTATCATTAATATTATTTATCTATGGCCTATTCAGGGTTTTTAACCTTTTAGACTTTGTATCTGAGCTCACACTTCAGTTCTTCGCTCTTATTACTACAGTAGCATCATAATTATATAAAATCTGAATTTCATAAGCCCTGAAAAAGAACCTAAATCTTTTGGGGTCTAATGCAAACAGTCGCCAAATATTTCTGTGCATTATGTTCCTGCATTAGGTTTAATAATTTAATAAAAGTAGCGTTCAACACACTAAGAAAAGTAAGTACAGATTTGTACCTAAAAGAGTACAAAGCTTGTCGCTGGGGCTGTACCTTATATTGAGACACAAAAAAGAACCTTTCAGTAAAAGTCCTTTTTTGTACCCATGGTTTTGTGCTAGTAAAGATTATAAAGATTACAAACATTATTATCAACTAAATATGAGTCACAAACTTGATGATCCAAAATTGTCTGGCTTTCAAATGAAAAATGTGCAATTAAAATATATATTGTTTATAAGTACAGTGATACAGAATACTGAATGTACCCTTCGGCTGGTTAAATGGTACAAATTTGTACTTTTTGCTGTTAGAAAACACGTTGTACTTCAGAGGGAACAAATCTGACCCTGTAAAGACCAATATTGTACCTTTGAGGGTACAATTATAAAGAGTGTACCTTTGAGAACAAAAAAGTACTCATATCGTACCTCTGTTTTTTACAGTAAATGTTAAATAAGTTCAACAATAAATAAGAAATTCAATAAGAAGCTGTAAATTCAGCAAATATCAGTGTTACTACTATTTCTGAACCCATTTTTCTGCACATTTTAACAACAATCATGATATGAAATATCCATATCATCCCAACCCCCTACGAGAATCAGTAACCACAGCTTGCTAGAAAGGCTCTTTTTTAAGCTTCTGCTGCTGCAGAGTGAACCCCCACTGTAAATGGGTTCTCTCTGCAGGGGGTGGTGGGTTGGGCTTGTATAGAGAAGCATATAAGTCCTGGAGTGATTAGCAAGCCAAGAGGTTGAGCCACTGTCATGGGTGCCCAGATTAAGCATCTTAAAACAGAGAGATACCAAAGCATGACGTGTTGGGAGAGTCCATTAAAAGCCAGCCTAATCCAAAACACTGAGGAACACTGAGGAACACTGAGTACTGGAAGGTTTAATTGACTACGTGAGAACAGTAACAGCCTCTACATTTCAGGGAAGGCTTTCTAATAGAAGTTCCAATAGAAACACTGAAGTGAGGATTTGCTTGTTCTGAGTACTGGATTATTTGTTTAGGCTCAACCCATCTCAATGGAATTAGAGATGGAGTTGCTCCATGAATCAGCACTGGAAGGTTTTTTTTTCTTTTATAGAAGACATGAGCATTTTTTTAATGTATAAATGTATATCAAGCATTTCTCCCTTTTGTATGCTTTTTTTTTATTTGCCTTCATGAATTAAGAAATATACATCCTAATAAAGCAAATTTTATTAGTTTTTTTTACTTTCAAAGAGGAGAAATGGTTAATATATTGTGATACATTGGACTGGTTCACATTATGTATATACCATGTATATAATAGTAAAACCTCACACAGGTGAAGCAAATGAAAATGATTATCTGGCTACAGTATTGGCTATCAATGGGGAAGGATTGATATATTCAGCAGCAAGCAAACCGTCAGTTCCTGAAGTCAATATATCTACATACATCTGGCAAATACATCTACAAAACATCTGGCAGGTTTTGTAGGGTGTTGCAGGTGTGCAGTGATTAGTGTCTACCAAAAGTGCTTCAAGCAAGGTGAACCAGTGAACCAGGGAACTGGTGACAAGGTCATGGGCACAAAAGGCTCATTAATGTGGTTCATGGAGGTCCCAACTTATATACCTTATGGAGGTAAATGAATCTGCTGCCAATACTTTTAGGGACTTGAATAGGGGTTGAATCTGTGCTTTAAAATGTCAGCATTATTTTGGCTACACAACAGGAACCTACACTATATTAGGTAGTTACACATGTTTTAAATGTTAAGGTTGGTGTATGTACATTCACGTTGTCATAAGAGAACCTCATACTCGATTACCTCAATGAAATATTGTGTTAAGCTGAGACAAAGTTAGGTTTTTGGACAAAAGTGGACATAAAATTATATGTACAACAGAAACCCAACAATTTCCAGTTCTTAGCAAACATTGTTTTAAACAGTGAAGCATGGTGGTGGCAGCATCATTTTGTGGAGATTATTTCCCTTATTGGAAACTGAGCAGCTTGTTATGACACTTTTGCATAATATCAAATCAAATCAAGTTTATTTACAGTATTAAATGCTTTTTACAGAAATTGGGTAGCAGGACAGAGAATCAGACAAAAAAACTGAACATAAAACAGAACCCCCAGTGAGTGACAGAAAAAAGGAAAAACTCCCTCAGAGCTGGAGGAGGAAGAAACTTCGAGAGGAACTAAGGCTTATGCCTTGTAGTATCACTTGTTCTTATCACATGTAATATCAAGGCTAATATAAAAGGGGGGTCAGACAACTTATAAATGAATATATTATATTCAGGTGAATATCTACACCAGCAGTGGAATCAGATAGAACATTTCTAATTAGAGTTCATGTAAACTTTGATGTAATCATTAGTGGAGAATAATAGTGTAGCATAAACCGTATGGTGGACAGCTGATCTGTGGTGGGTGATGGGGAAGTATGACTTTTCAGAAACTTCCATCAGTCTGGCCGAACAGCTGACTGTTAAAGGGTCAAACATTCATCGGAATATGGCTAAACAGGTGGGCAGTCGGTAACTCTGAGGAAGGCAGAAATACGGAATTAGTTGTGACTGGATTTATTTTGAGAACAAATAATGTGCAACTTTATCCAAGTGTTGCTAAAGACTGAGACAGACAGCCTAACTGAAGGGAGAGAGCCAGAAGGTAACATAGACACAAAGGCACCCACAAACACTAATGAAGATACTGCAAAATAAGCTGCTTCATTCTGATAAAATAACTAAAGCCTGGGAGAAACTTCACCTTTAAGCTGGACATTGATCCTACACACAGACTGAAGCCAACACAGGAGGGCTTAAACAACGAAATGGGTAAAATGCTCTACAGTGGGCAAATCAAAGTTCAGATCTTACAGCAAACAAGAATCTGGGGCACTGTTATAAAGTTCTGTAGTTTTGGCCTCTTTGGATGTTTCTCCTTCCCTTTTTTCTCTCTCTCCTTCTGTGTCTCCAGCTCTGCCTTTGTCCAAATTCCTTTCCCTATATATAAACCCCTCTCTTTTCACTCTTTTTTATCCTCACACTGTAGCTGCTTCCTGTCACGGATCCAAACCAGTAGGTCAGCAGAAAGGTCACTTCCTCGCATTCACAAATCGCTAGTAATTATTTCCTGCATATTTCAGGAGTAAACCGTGCACACACTTAGAGTAGCGAGTTAAACAACATGCTATCGAGATAGACACGACTGGAAAAGGGGGATGAAAACATCACTGCGTGTGTGGTCTGGTTGTGTGCACTGCATTATGTCATGACTGAACATCGAGCTAAATGAGACAGGCCATTTTTGGCAGTTCATCAATAGCAGCAGCGAAGGACTGAAGTGTTGCACACCTCTCGCTTTCCTGACACAACAGGCCAGGAATGGATAGCTGAGCCAATAGAAAACAAACACAAACAACTGCGGTTGATGATCTACAATGGGAACAATTACAGCACTCCGTTAGCAGGCCCAGAAAGTGGAGCATAATGGTCTTTAGTGAGTTGCAAATGAGGGGGCACGCTAGCTATTCTCAGAGAACACTTTAAAAGAGGTTCAGGCACTCCATCAAACACTTTTTAAAAAAACTGAAGATCTTATCAGGTGTTAAAAAGGAACTGAGGAACAAAAGCACGGGGCATCCTCCTGTTCCTGGCTCTGAAACGTTAACCCACTGAGAGGCTGAAAGGCGGGGAGATGAAAGAGAGCGAGCGGGTGTTTTACGGGTTTAGCCAGCCACTAACTTCTCCCTCTGTCCACAGCTCCTGGCCAAGAGCTTTGTTTGTGTTTAACTGCTTCATTAAAAAAGCTGCAGCATGGTGCTGCCTGTACCATCCAGCTTAAAACCCAGCAGAAGCCCAGGGAGTTACTGCCACCAAGGAGGCAGAGTTTCTGCCTTCACCACGCAGAGCACCATGCACATCATGCTAATGCTAACATTTAAGCAGCTGAATGCTAAACAATTCTCTGGTGTAATTTGTGAGGTGATTCACAAAAACCTCTGTTTAGACTTTAAGTGACTCTTTCAATCTTTTTTCCCCTCAACAATGGCCTTTTTCTTAGCCTGGGGATAAGGGCTTCCAGCCAGTTGACAGAGAAGCAGCACGAATACCTAATCCAATCCCTAAGGAACCCCAGGAAGTTCATGGTTTTGTTCTCCCTACACTTTAAGCAGGTAATCAGCAGTGTTGTGTCCTTTCATTACCTGGAACTGAACTTAAATGTGGAATGGTTAGATTGGAAACCTCAGGGAGCGGAGATTCATTTTGACAACACCCTTTTTCAAACTCTCTCTCTCTTTATCCCTTAGAATTAAACATGCCATTGTTGTTGCTATCCCTTTAAGACTAATAAGAAAAGAAGAAAAATAATATTTACATAGATATGGAAATAATCTCTCTTCTGACTGGCTGTGCTGTATTGTGAACTGCACTGGGCAGAAACATCCTTTAATAGTTTATTAAAGGAGGGGGTGGGGCTAAACTGTGGAGCACAAATATTTTGTACATTTTGATATGTGCCAAAACTTTTATAATAAATATATACCTATATAATGTATAACATGAATGGTTTTGAAGGTATACATGCTTAAGGCAACAAATGCATTATGGGCCCTCTAAACCTTTTAAATGATCAAAGGTAGTAACAAGGGATGCACTAAATACCAAGAAATACTCAAGAAATTATACTATAAAAAAATGGCAAGGACGTAATTAAGCTGCAAAAAGATAGAATGATAAAAATGTTCAGTGCTCAAAAAATATTTAGAAACTATAGTTTTGTGTCTGATTTTTATTTAAAAAGCAAGAAAAAAAACATATATGTAGGCTACTTATTTCAAGCATTGGTGGAAAAAAGTGTTAAATTAAGTGTTAAGTGTTAAAAATTAATAAAAACCTGAAATAATCAAACAAACATAAAACGTGTTCAATATTCAGCCTTTGGCATAATGTAGATTTTTTTTGTTTCAGTTTTGGTTTTAGCCAATAGTCTAAGAGTGTGACAAGGCTATTATTCCCTTCTTTAGTAACAAGATCATGATTTATTTGTCACTATACACTAAATACTGCTTGGAATCTGAAGTACTGTTCACACTTTGGTCTGCTGTGATTGGGTTTAAACTGCATTGTTGGTTTGGTGATTACTGAGCTATATCAGGAACTGTTTGATCAGAGAATATTTGAAGTTGTCAGACAGTGGCTCCACAGGACCTGGACTGCAGGTATTTATGAGCATCAGCTTAAGAAGATCTTCATGGGTGCAGCAGTCACAGGGCCGGGGCTGGGTCACTCCCTGGGGAGAGTAGGGCGAGAGAGGAGCCTCTGCCTGGTTTACAGTTATTAGCAGGGGGAGGAAGTTGTAAATCAGTCTCCCCTTCAGCTGTAGATGAGGAACTAGGCCCGTCATCTGGAGGAAGTGGATCCGTCATGATCAATTAGATCTGTGCTGTAAATAATTCCTCCTGGGTGTAAGGTTCTGAGCAAGAAATGAAGCAGGAAACACTTCGGTATTTCAGCTGTAT
This sequence comes from Astyanax mexicanus, assembly GCF_023375975.1. Lineage (NCBI taxonomy): Eukaryota > Metazoa > Chordata > Actinopteri > Characiformes > Acestrorhamphidae > Astyanax > Astyanax mexicanus. Next base: position 94,758,430 of record NC_064408.1, read on the forward strand.
CTGAATCAAACTATCTATCTATCTATCTATCTATCTATCTATCTATCTATCTATCTATCTATCTATCTATCTATCTATCTATCTATCTATCTATCTATCTATCTATCTATCTATCTATCTATCTGTCTATCTATCTATCTATCTATCTATCTATCTATCTATCTATCTATCTATCTATCTATCTATCTATCTATCTACCTACCTACCTACCTACCTACCTACCTATCTATATATCTATCTATATATCTATCTATATATCTATCTATCTACCTATCTACCTATCTATCTATCTATCTATCTATCTATCTATCTATCTATCTATCTATCTATCTATCTATCTGTCTGTCTGTCTGTCTGTCTGTCTGTCTGTCTGTCTGTCTGTCTGTCTGTCTGTCTACCTGTCTATCTATCTATCTACCTGTCTACCTATCTATCTGTCTGTCTACCTATCTATCTACCTGTCTGTCTGTCTGTCTGTCTGTCTATCTACCTGTCTGTCTGTCTGTCTGTCTGTCTGTCTACCTATCTATCTGTCTGCCTGTCTGCCTGCCTGTCTGTCTGTCTGTCTGTCTGTCTGTCTGCCTGCCTGCCTGCCTGCCTGTCTATTACTGGTATTTCAGAGCCTGTTTCTTACCTTATTTATCCTTCCATCCATTCATCAATAAACATGTTCTATCTCTCCCATCTAGCCAACCATGTTTAAAGAAAAGCTAATACAGAAACACTGGATGTAATCAAATGTAAAGCCACTTTATCCCATGTGTATTTGTGCCATATTTATTGCACAATAAAAGGCTTTTATCACACTTTATTGCAAGTATGTATATATTAGTTCTTGTTCATTTGCTGATGTTGTGTGGCTTTGGAAATAGATGCTATAGCTAGTTAAAGCGTCAGTCAGCCCCTCATTGTCTGAAATCTGAGGGCATTTCAGATCCTATCTCTGACTGTCGTCAAATAGAGATTTTATCAAGTGAGCGAGAGAATGTCTTCATTCTCTAATGCTCGCACGCCCTGCCAGAGGACTGCACACATTCATGCCTGTGGCTGAAACCAAGTCATTAACCCATTAGAAGTTATCAAAGACAATAACAAGCATGATGTAACTGGATATTATTTTTCACTCCTAGCTCACTGAGACACATTTATAGTTGAAAACAGGTTTGAAGTGAAGTTGAAATGTTATTGTTGTATGTACACATAATAAACTCAAAGACAACAAAAAAAGAAGTAGGAATTAAAGACTCACACACGATCAAACTGAACATTAATCAAATGTAAGTGTAAATTATGTAATTAAAAAAAAAGAATGTAATTGTGTAATACATATGTAACACATTACCTAAAAAAAGAACAAGCTCCTAAGGGTTATGGGCTCATCCAATTCAAATCAAAAGAGTCCAAATGGACCCGAGCATCAGCCACCACTGGCCTCACCAGAGTGATAAGGACAATGCGGGCTTTCGGGGAGGAGGATGGGGAGGATGGGGAGGATGGTAATTACGTCCGAAACAAACAGGAACATAAACGAGCCGTTATCAGTCTGTCCCCAAGCAGCTGAAGTGCAGCTTTAAAAACCAAGAGTGCTCTCCCGAAGTGTCATCCAGTTCAGCTCCCTCAGTGCTGTCAGAGCCAGCCTGCCTTCCACCGGGGACAAATCAGCTCCGCCACGCTGGCGCCGTGCCAAGAGACAGAGAGACGGATCCACCATGCCTTCAGGTTGCCTTGTGACCCCCACAGGCTGGGGGTAGAATTATGCTGTCGTGTAATATTCATGTCACAAATTAACAAACTAATTATTTTTACTGAATTAAAGAGCAGAGGGACGTCTCCTGATCTTGCTCTGTATCTACAGTGCTCTTCTGTCCATTCATTCATCTGGAACAATAAATACACGTCCAAAATATTCACCCGTGTGTCATTAGAAATCTCATTAATGAAGGCCTAAAGGTACTTCATTTATTAATATCTACTCCCATTCAGGCACACATTTGTAACCTGTAGTGTTAATGCATGTTGTAATGGTCTCTTTCAAATATATGCATGATCTATCTGTTTCTCTGTCTTCCTATTTACAGTATCCATGCAATATGTCCACATGTTTATGGACAATGCATTCAGCTGCTTTAAGTTGCACCAACTGCTGAGACAGATGTGCAAACGCACACAAACAGCTAGTCTAGTCCCAGAAGAGAATTCAAAAATAGGCCCCTCTGGAGCAGATAAATATCTGCAGATAAATATGAACATAAATATTGATATAAAACCCCAGCATTGATCTGTGGAGCAGTGGAACTGTGTTCTCTGGAGTGATGATCATTTAACACCCGGACCTCACTAACACTCTTATTGCTGAATGCAATCAAATCCTCACAGTAATTATCTATAATCTAGTGGCCAGTCTTCCCTGGACAATAGAGACATTTACTCTAACAAAAGATTTTGGAGGAGCAGGTGTCCCAATACTTTTGTCCATATTCTGTATTTACCTGTGTACTTATCCATTCATTCATCCATCCATCTGTTAATCTGTCTACTTCTCTGTCTGTCTATCTGTCCATCTATTTAAGAACCTGCTGCTTGTGGCTGAAAGAAAGAGAAAAAGAAAGAAAGAGAGGGAGAAAGAGATAGAGCGAGAGAGAGAGAGAAAAGAGAGAGAGAGAGAGAGAGAGAGAGAGAGAGAGAGAGTGAGAAATCTGCAAATCTGCTTCACTTGGGCAGAGGGACAGTAAAGTGGGCTCATACACACACACACACACACACACACGCACAGCGCGCCGTATTGATTGTGGTGCTGCTTTTGCTGCTTTGCCAATGTTTCCCTCATATGTAGGTCAATGGGGCTCAGTCAAGTGCGCACCACGTCTCGTTATTTGGGTCACACCTCAATTATGGGCTGTTCCGGCCTGCGATAAGAGGCCGGGAGATTATGTTGATGGAGGAATATCAGTGGAGTAATTTAGCAGAGCCCAAGTAATCATTTCTTGAAGAGTTTTTAGGCATTTGGTTATTTTGTTTTATTTAATTTTATTATTGTAATTTTTTATGTTCTGTAAAATGTGATGCTCTGATAGGGAGACAGGAGGAGGTCTAGTATATTCACAGGCTGCTGATTAGCGTGCTGATATCCATCTGTGGAGTTGTTTAGCACTGTCCAAGATGTTATTTTTTTGAGGGCTTTTATTTATTTATTTTTGTTCTGTTCATTGACAAGATGCGCACACAAAATGATGCTTTGATGCTGATTTAAACACACACTGTGGCACATCACCACATCAGGCTATTTTACTTACCTAGTACTTAATGTAGACGCATTGCACATTTGAATCGAGTCACTTCACTTCTTCATTGTGCAACAGGCAGACAAGACCGGATCAAATAAGCTTTGACGGACCTGGTTCGGGAGGAGGGGGGTGGTTGGTGGCACTGTCTGTAGCCTATGCAAATGACCGGACCACCCATGTCCAGCCGTCGGAGCCCTGATTCAGTTTGCGCTCTCTCAGTACACGGCCCTTGTCACGGAGAGGAGAAAAGAGGAGAAGGTTAATTCTGGAAAGACAACAATAACAGTACAACAGGCAAGTCTTTCGAAATCTGTGCAAAGGGATGTAGCAACTGGGGCTGGCTGCCGCGTGCCATTGGCCTCGCCGCGGCCAATAGCAACGCGGAGTCTCCAAGCTCCAATCAGAATTAGAAGCTTTTCGAACAAAGGAATGCTTCCCCTGCATTTGATTATACGAGTGCTGGGGAGACTTCAAGTAAAGAAGTCTCAGAGGGTGCATATTCAATTCAACCCACCTACACATTTAGGAACAAGTCTCAGTGTTACTGCATCAGTGGAATTTGTCAAAAACACAGATCTATTACATTTTTAATGTGTTTTATGTCTATTATAATGTAGTAAACGTATTTAGACACACTCCAGGAAAAAAAAGAGATTTAATATTCTGTTGAAAAAAAAAAACTTTTACTTTTTTGACATATGTTACTACACAGAACCACTTACAAAATGTGTCTGTTTAAATGAAGCACCAATTCACCAAACAAAGAAACACTTTAAATTAATTGTTCTTTTTATTGTTTGATTAGGTTTAAACAGGGTATCTATGGGTCAGTTTCCCATACAGGGATTAAGTCCAGACCTAGACTATAATTATATCTCTATTTAAAATGTTGTTTCATCCAAGACTAGGCTTAATCCCTGTCTGCATGTCTGTAACTCTACCCTCATTGGATACCTGTGTTTTTCAGTGTATAACCATAAATTTCTTCAGCACTGACAAACAACAACAACACAAAAACACAAAACCCACAAATAGCATCAGTGTCTGTGTCTTTTTTCTCTGTCAAAAGCACAGCATTAATGGATTAGCTGTGTGCTTTAGTATGCTAACGGACGTCCCATAGGGATAAACAGGCTGCATGTTCAATCAATACCCTACACGCTCCCTGCATGGGGTCAGCTTAACCTCACCCATAAAGTCCTTCACTACTCGCTAACAGCGAGCATGAGGTGCTGAGGAATTTGGTCAAACAAAAAAAAAAGGAAAAAAAAAAGAAAAAGAGAAATCCTCTAAAATTTGCAATAAGATTAATGAAATGACTTATGGAAATATGGAAATGAAACACACAGGCATTCTTCAGGCTTAAGAGGTGAAAGGAACGAGACACAGTGGCTATCAGTCATGCTGGAGAAAGAAAGAGGGGAGGAGAAAAAGAAATAGCGCGAGAGAGAGAGAGAGAGAGAGAGACTCAAAGAGAGAGAGAGAGAGAGACTAAGAGACATGGGGGAAGTCTACATTCACAGGCTGGTGATTAGCGTGACATATTTAGCGCAGAGAGATGAGTAGGCATGCTCTTTTAATTGAGGATCTTAGTTTTGCATGCTATTTTAGACCAATTTGTAAAGACGGTGAAATGTCACTTCCACCCACATACAGTAGATCTGCACATTCTGTGTCTCTGATAACTCAGTGTGCACACAGTCAGCTCACGATAAAGCTGTCAAGCGCCTACGTAAACCTTCATGCAGCTCGAATGCTTTGCTGCAGGTCTAAACCATCAATGTTTTTTTCCCCTAAAAATTTTATTGTGAAAATTCAGACAATAAAAGACTCTTTATAAATGAAGTGACTTCTATAGGCTGAATATGTAGATATACTGTATGTTTAGATGGGTCTATAAGTATTTTGAACATTACCAAAACATTTAAAAACTTTGGAAACACTTTATTTGTATGGCTTATTATTGATGCCTCATAGATGCTCAACTAACATTCAACTGAATATCTATTACTGTATTTTTCCTCACTATAAGACACAATTAAAATCCTTTAATTTTCCTTAAAAATAATCAGTGTGGCTTTTAATTTGGTGCGCCTTATGTATAACAGAGTTATACAGGAGTTTCAGTTTAGTTCTCCAGCAGCATTATCATTAGCTGCTAACCGTGCGAAGTGATAGTGTTTAGTGTTATCATCCTGATAGCCTGCTCCTTACCCCGGGATAGCACTGCTGGAGCAGCTTTAGCATTAGCCGCTAACCACAGCTTTAGCTCTTTTGTCTTTCAGAGGGGAGTATTTTGGACTGTAGTCTGCACATTTACCGTGTTAAAGCAAGGTACGTGGTAATATCGCCCTGGTTTACCAAAACACTCAGGGTTCCTCAGTGTAGCTCTTTCAGGCGGCATTAGCCGCTAACTGCTAGTCGCTAGTGCTAATGCTTATGCTCCAGCTTTAGTGGAAATCTGGAAATAACCGGAAGTGCTTTACTCACCCAAATGAACAGTTTTCAGGAGAAATCTGTGTAGATTACCATCCAGCACTTGTTTAACTTGTCTGAATCATCTGAAACGTTTTTTTAAGAATTTAATTTTTTTTTTACTTAGCTTAGCTTTACAGGTCCGCCACTGTTTAATTGAGAAGGAAAACATGGCGACACCCCTAGTTACTAGTGTCGCATAAAATATAATCCGGTGCACCTTAAAGTGCAAAGAATATAGTAAATATAACTGTTAGTTACTCTTAGTTGAATGTAAATGATTCTCTACAGAATCTAACCCAACACCTAAAGCTAACCCCATCCCAAACTTTATTTCTAAAAATTAAATATAGCCCTAAACCTAACCCTAAAATGTTAATATTAGAGTTAGGGTTATATGTAGCGTTACATTCAAGTGAGCATCATTTACTTTTACCAAGTTACATTTAACAGACAGTAAGTTGAATGTTATGCTATGAGGCATATTTAATGGACCTTCCAATAAAGTAATACAATGATTTAAATAAAAAAAATTTTCTTTTTTCTTCCACACAACTTCCACAAAACTTGACTAATTGAATGTTCTAAAAATGTTATTTGTAACATTCACAAAATGTTCTACCAACCAAAAAAATGTAAGCTAGTAAGGAGTAAGAACACCCATTTTTTTTCTGCTAGCAACAACACTTGTGAGGCGACATTCACTGAATTTTACAAAAACGTGTATTGGATTGAAATAGAATACAGTGCCTTTAACCCTTCCTTTTTCACAGTGTAGCTTTTGCATGAATTTTTCACTCAGTCTGCCCTGAATCAGCAGCACTCAACCAGATCTCTTCACTTGTATTCATGTATTTTTAATCTCTTTGTGCATTAACCCCTATCTACTGCTTAACTCTCCTTAAGCAGAACAATAGAGTATTGCTTGTGTGTGATTAAGGTAGTGTGGAGGTGTATTCTGCACTGAGCCATCCTTAGGGAGTGCTGACAGTAATAGTAGGGGGCCCCTTAGGACCCCCACAGTGAGAGGAGTCACACACACACACAGACACACACACACACACCTCTATTCTCCCCTGAAACCACCCGCATCTGTCACCAGAACTCAGCAAAACCTCTCTAATTACCTTACTAATTACTGCTCAGTGTGTATGATTACAGTCACCTCCCGAACGAAGCGAACGCAGGCCACGCAGCTAAGCTTTACTTCATCTGTTTTGACAGAGAGAGAGTGTAAGTTACATGTTGTAGTTCAGCCGCCAGAGCCCAGTTTATCTGTGGATGTGTAGCGAGCGAGCTATCACCTGTTAAGCAGAGCATGTTGTGCCAAACTTGAACGTTTCTTATCAGCACTTAAAACAGCCTGGTCACAGTGTTCAGAGAACCTCGGCTTTCCCTACAAGTTTCCTAAATTGGTGTCCATATGCTTTATTGTAGGCATGGATAGAGAAAATTGAAGTTTATACTTGAGTAAAAATGATCTCATCATTATAGTGACCTAAGCAGAAGTGAATTAGCTTAATCGTTTAATCTTGTCACACAAAACTTTTTTTTTTTTAGGTAAATTTTAACATATATTTAAGAGCCCATTTTTTTAAATATACAGTACCAGTAGATTATATGAGTGGATATAACTTTTTTTCATACATTGTAAATTAATACTAAAGTCATCCCGATTTTGAATGAACACATAAGGAATCATGTAGTAACTTTAGGTGTTAAACAAACCCCAAAATAATCTGTGAAGCATTTAGGTGGCTCTTATCTGGGGTTCTGTTAACTTGATTCTGAGACTGGTAATGAATGTAACCTGTACAACAGAGGAAACTCTTGGTCTTCTTTTTCTGGGGCGGTCCTAATTAGTGCCAGTTTCATCTAAAAAGTATTTTTATTTTCTTTGTGACAGCACTCGAGGACATGTTCAAAGCTCTAGAAAGTTTTCAGATTGACTGACCTTCATTTCTTAAAGTCATAATATGGATTAGAACTTTACTTAAAGTGATCTATTCACTGTGTATCAACAAAATAAAGTCCAATTACTTGGTATCTCAGCTAATTTTTGTGACTTTTTAAACTTAAATTTTATATTGTGCATCTCTGTGTTGCACCAATCATTTTTAACATTTTGAACAGTTTATTTATTGTGAATTTCAGACAACAAACCCAAAGTGATCTCTAGAAAATTCAACCAACCATACCAAATCATGCCCTTTGGTACAGATGGCACAATTAGGTTAAATTAAGTTCAACTCTTTTATGAATAGGATGTAATGACTCAAACTATTACCAAACAGTTACACAGAATATGTCCAGATGAATCACAAATCAGAAAGCAGTTTCTTCCCATGATGATTTTCTGAGTAAAACACAATATCAGGGAGGGTCTCTGAGATTGTTGAGTGTTTTCTCATGAAAATAGGTGGGGGTGGAGGGTGGAGGAGGTGAAACGTGATAGGATTAGATAGTCCCTGCCCACTGATTCATGGTGTAAACAACAGTTTTGCCTTTTAAAGGTCACAGATAATTTAATGTATGTTTTACTGCATTAAAAATAAGAGTTTTACCCAGCAGTCCATAGATGGAACACATTCTTGAGTTGCCCTTTCATGTTAGGTAATGTCTACTTGTATGTTTCTTAATTGTGATACCCTGTAGCATGTAAGCTCTGTTAAAGTTAAAGAACTTAGCATATAGACTAGTGCTGAGCCAGGTTACCTATGTGTTCAATATCACGATTAATTAAATATTTTACCTCAGCAACTGTAAATGAACTATTACAGTTTATTTGGTACAAGCTGCTTAAGTTTCATATTTATCTCTGAATTTAAATGATCATCTATGTGGCGTGGAGTCAGATGGTGACACATGCTGTAGTGTGTTTTTCACACAGGCACAGTAAAACTTATACAGTGGGAACAGCCTAAACAGGGGTTTGGGCAGTGTGACCAAAATATTTGTTTCAGTGTATTTTAACTGATTCTGACAGCTTCATGTTACATCACATTATTTAATCCATTTATTTGGCATAATGTGGATGTTATATTGGCATAATGTTTAATTTAAGAACATTTCCAGAATATAAAAGGCTTAATTTGTATTATGTATAAAATGGAAGCTTTGAGTTTGATATGCTTTGCTCTGCAAATTAACACAATGTGTAAAATAATAAGTGTGCTCAATGGAGACATTTACATAGTTTTAGTAAGCCATTTTATTAAGCCTGCTCTGACTGGTTAAAAGTGGCTTATTTTATGGAACAAAATAATCACTGAGGAAAACGGTGTTTATGTATGAGTGTTGTTAAATAAAAAAAAAAATCTCCAAATTGAGAGATGTAAGCTACAGTAAAACAGAGCTTAACAGACACAATAGAATTATATTATACTAAAAAATCTATTAGGAACTCAGTGTAAATGAATACACAGAACAGAGACAAGAATACGTTTCTCTTTTCAGTAATATACCTGAGTATAACTATACATATAAAGACATATACAATACATATAAAGTACTAGAGATCCAGACTTGAGTAAAAGTACAAGTACTTTATCAAAAAAGTGAAAAAGCTGAAGTGTTCTAAAATGTAAAAGTATAGTACTCTGTTATGTAGTTGTTATAAAGCAGTGGAAAGTTTTTAGAGTGAAAGGCAAAACAGCATGATAAGGTGGGTTCGAAAAAAACATTTTTATAACTGTAACAAGTAACAATGCAGCACATAAAAATGTATCAGAGTAAAACTATTAAACGGATCAGTGGATACAGATACAGATACAGCATTTTAGTACTTAAGTACAGTAGTACTTTGTTGCTATACATATTTGGGTAGTCCTCTGTTTTACAGCAACTTTTTCTCAAGCTGTCATTCTTTATTTGTATGTTCTAGTTTATGGAATTCCCCTTCCTCGAGATGTACTGCTACATATGGCACTCGTTTCCTGTATTCTGTACTTTTTGTGTTTTTTCGGTCATTAAGACGAGGGGAAAACCTCAAAAGTTAGACAGTTCTCTTGTATTATATGTTATTTTTTGTTTAACATTACATCTAGTCCAGCTTGAACCACAAAAAGTTCCCAAGCCTCTGTGAAAAGTCCCCTGGTCTGCCTGAGCCGAAGATCACTTTACAGTGGCAAATAGACTCCAACTGCCTTGTTAGCTTTGTGTTAGTCTTTCCTGGTGAATACATCTACTTTGAATATTTAGATAGCAATTTTCTCCGCTCCTCCATGCAAAAAACATACGCTGAGTTAAGAGGAGATGCGTAGGCAGGAGCACCATAAAATTCCAGTCAGTCCAAGGCCTTGTTCTTTATGCACCGAGGATTTTTTTCTCCATTATCCCTCAGAATTCCCCTCAGTTATTGCTGGGGTCATTCCAGATCTTCATTATGAGCTGCTGGTGTGGCAACACAACCAGATGAAACCACCCTTAAGGAAAATCTGAGACTTAAAATCAGCAGAGTTGTTATTTTACAGCTTTTAGAAACTTTCCTGACTGAAAACATGCCCTTTGCAACCATGCACTTTGGTTGCATCAACATTCTGTTAGTGTAAGTTAATTGCGGACTGGAAGTCACGACCTCCCAAATGTGTGATTATCTCTGATGCCAATGAAAATATTGCAAAATGCAACATCAGCAACGTGCTGATTTATTGCAAAAAAGAGACACAATTTATCACAAATGTTTGGCAGACAGCATCACGAGGCTGCACGCCACTGTTCGTTGAGGAATGTTTGCCGATTCTTTCCCGATTCCTGTGAGCTGCTTACCTAGCTCAGCTCTTCAACCCTTCAGCTTAGACCAGGGATTTTTTGAAAGCGGATAAAAAAAAAACTCATTCATACACTGATATGCCCAAAGTCATGGGATGGCAGTATGTACATTGTTCATGAAGTGTTACCTGGGTAAACACTTGGGAACTCTTCCACTTACACTATATGTTGTGAGGTGTTGTCTTGTGAGTGAGGTTAAACACTGGCCAGCATGCTCATGACAAGGCAATGTGAATTATTAAAGTTTAAGGCTTGATCATTTAAACCTCTATGGCATGGTGTTGCCCTGAATGAAAGCTTTACTAGCATTTACCCCCCTCCCCCCCACCCCATGCCCTGTTAATCATATTATTGGGTTTTATTAACCCCCCCAAAAAAATCATGTTTAATTTTACTTTACTATTTTTACAACCTTTTTTTCCCCACAAATTTAAAGTGTTGCTGTTTTGTTACTGGGCATCTGAGACCAATATATGAAGACAAACAATCTATGTTCTGATAGGCTGTTCTAAATTAGTCCTCATTTATCTGGGTTTTTTATAACATTGCAAATACAGTTCATAATGAATGACAATTTGGCTCTTGTTAAAGTAGCTTAAATCTTTAAATGTGTTTTGTTTACTTACTTATTTAGATCCCACCCATTGACAGATGCCACCAGATAATCATACAAGTTATACAACTTTATATCTGTCAGTGGTTTAAATGTTAAAATTTATTGGTGTATTTGGGCTGTATGAAATAGAGAGTGTTGGTTACATTCTGACAGTGTATTTTATGTATTTTTGTTTATGATATGGGTCCCTACTGCTGTACAATTTAAGATAAAATGGAAAATCTCCACAAGAATACACATTGTGTACAACTTTTAGTTACAGGTGGAAGTCATACCTGTTGCCAGTAATGGTATCTGTCCAGAGAGATTATTATGATTTAGAGTCACTGATGGCACATAAGAGACTGTATTGTTTCCATTTGTTCTCTTGGAAAAACATGTTTTGCTAGTTTTTGTAGTTTTTCACAAAGCCTCTCATATACGGCTTTACTGTTTATGCTGGTTTTGTGTTTTGGTCAAATGAATTAGTATTATACTTTTAAAAATTAAATAAATTTAGCTCAAACTAAAAAAATGTATTTGTTTGTTGAGCAATGAAAAAAGGCTTTACAAACTACTTTTAGCACACTGCAGAGACACACATGCTCTTTCACCTTCCCCATTGGCCTCTGACACCATATATTTGCCTTACTTTTGGTCAGTGTGTTCTCCTTTCTCTGAAGCTATCTTCTCTTGGGTATTTAAGTATCTCTTTGTATTAATAATATTGAATAACTTCCAGGCCTCAGTGTTGTAAGCTATAAGAGCAGGTTACCGTTATTCTGTTTTGGTTAAAAATACTAAAAAACTTTGTTTGAACAGTTTATGTGATTAAGCTTATATTGTGTTCTAAATACATAGAGAAAATCAGCCATGTTAAGTGAACTTACTGCAACATTTAAAAACCCACAACACAGTACCAGTTAAAAGTTTGTACACGCCTTCTCATTCAATGTTTTATTTTTATTTTTTTTTTTAAATCCTATACTGTAAATTAATATGGAAGTCATCCAGAATATGAATGAACACATACAGAATCATGTAGTGACTTAAAAATGTTAAACAAACCATAAAATCTGTAAAGCATTTAGATGGCTCTTAGGTGTGTTGCTGTTAACTTGCTGGTAACTCTGATGAACTTATCCTGTGAAACACAGGTGACTCTTGCTCTTCATTTCCTAGGTCTTGATGAGATCCAGTTTCATCATAATGGTTTTGAAGGTTATTAAGACTGAACTTGAGAAAACTTTCGAAGTTCTTAAAATCTTCTGCATTGACTGACCTTCATTTCTTAAAGTATTTTATTTTCTTTATTCAGTTCAGTAATTCTTGCCATAATATGGATTAGAACATTACTCAATTAGAGCTATTTACTCTATACCAGCTCTACCTCTTCACGGCTTTACAACTCTTGACAAGTTCAGCACAGCTGTTAACTGAAAATCCTTCCAGGTGACTCTAGCTCATAAATCTGACTGAGAAAATCCAGCCAAGATGTGCAAAGCTGTCATCTAAGCAATATATAACACATTTTGGTTTGTTTAACACTTTTTTTGTTTGCTAAACAATTCCATATTTTTTATCGTAGTTTGGATTACTTTAGTAGTAATATACAATGCAGAATTTTTTTTTTAGAATAATGTAAAACACTGAATTTAAGGTGTGTCCAAACTTCTGACTGGTTCTGTTTTTGTAATAACCAGTCAAACATATAAAAACATTGTTCGGACACAATTTAGTTCCCTTCCCTTAAGTTGAGTCAGGAAATATTTTTTTTAGTGTTTGCACATGCAGTTTTTTTTGCTTTTCCTAACTGAAAAAAAAAAATTAAGTGGTCAAGCAGCTTGGGAGATTTTTTTTGATGACTCACTACTTCCTCCTTGAACTGGATTTAACCCCTAATTGAATTGGTTGGCTCATGCTTTCAGCTTCTCCTAATGCTGTGCTGTAAAAGGTGGGTCTTTCTGTAGTTAAGTTTGAGGTCAGAAATCATTGGGTGTTGGGTTTAATATCCAAAAAACTTCATGTCCGATTCAATGATGACAATATGTAAGCAATTAAATGTTGGCTAATTGACAGTCGTCACCCCCCTGCAACCCCCTTCAAACCCAGCGAGTGAAATTCTGGCCATGCCACAGCTGTGCAAACAGTCAGACTGGTCACAGTTCAGTACATTTTTAAACTAATTCTCAATCAGGCCAAAATAACTGAATAGACCTGAGCTCTAAAAAGTTATAATCAAATCAAACCGTGCAGTCAGACGTCTACACCCTTAGTAATCACTACATGTGAGCAGGCTCTGGAGAAACTGGGACGTCCAGTGACTTTTGAAGACTTTGGGTGTTTTTTCTGTTTCCTGAGGGCTCATATTCACACGTGGAAAGTCCACGGGGACGAATAAACACAGCTAGTATCCGGAGATGGAAAATGTGAGTGTAATAGGGACTAGAAGGACTGGAGGGTGGCGTTGCCCGAGGAAAGTTCACATTCTTTTACTGCTGCAGGATGTTGGCAACTTCAAAGTACTCTGCGGACGGGGAAGGGAGAGGAGGAATCTGTTGTGTGTGTGTGTGTTTTTTTTTCTTTTCTTCCGTTCCCTGCTATTAGGTGGCTTGGCTGTGAGCTGAGGAGGCGTGAGACAAGAAAATGGACCTATCCGTGCTCCACCTACGTGTTTAGGAGATACTGCTGTAAGGTTGGACAAGCTTTACAGAATGGAGGGTGCTTGGCAAAAGTCCTATTCAACCTGATTAGAAACTGTAGCACAAAAGAAGGGGGTCTGCCACAATAATTACATTATTGACTTATCACACACTATATGAACATAAAACTCAATCATTTTAGTATACCTCAACATACCCATTATGTTTACTTGGCAAGAAGAATAAGCTAGTATGTCTAATTTGTTTTATTTACTTGTGATATTTAATTTGGATTTTTTTGCATT